>NC_092095.1:10233267-10493267 GCF_045679555.1 Salvelinus alpinus
ATGTAATTGAAGACTCCATAGACTCTAACCAATTCTGGGAAAATTGGAAAACACTATCTATCCAAAATGGAGATGTATGGGTAAACCACTTCTCCAATCTTTTTGGCTCTATAACAAAGAATAAAGAACAAAAACATATACATGATCAAATACAAATCCTAGAATCAACTATTAAAGACTACCAGAACCCATTGGATTCTCCAATTACCTTGAATGAGTTACAGGACAAAATAAAAACCCTCAAACCCAAAAAGGCCTGTGGTGTTGATGGTATCCTTAATGAAATGATCAAATATACAGACAACAAATTCCAATTGGCTATACTAAAACTCTTTAACATCGTCCTTAGCTCTGGCATCTTCCCCAATATTTGGAACCAAGGACTGATCACCCCAATCCACAAAAGTGGAGACAAATTTGACCCCAATAACTACCGTGGAATATGCGTCAACAGTAACCTTGGGAAAATACTCTGCATTATCATTAACAGCAGACTCGTACATTTCCTCAATGAAAACAATGTACTGAGCAAATGTCAAATTTGAGAGAGAGAGAGAGAGAGAGAGGGCAGGGGAGAGAGAGAGAGAGAGAGAGGGCAGGGGAGAGAGAGAGAGGGCAGGAGAGAGAGAGAGAGAGAGAGAGAGAGGGCAGGGGAGAGAGAGAGAGGGCAGGGGAGAGAGAGAGAGAGAGAGAGAGAGAGAGAGGGAGAGAGAGAGAGAGAGAGAGAGAGAGAGAGAGAGAGAGAGAGAGAGAGAGAGAGAGAGAGAGAGAGAGAGAGAGAGAGAGAGAGAGAGAGAGAGCAGGGGAGAGAGAGGCTTTTGTGGAGCGATGGGTAACGCTTCGTGGGCGACTGTTGTTGACGTGTGCAGAGGGTCCCTGGTTCGCGCCCGTGTCGGGGCGAGGGGACGTACTAAAGTTATACTGTTACATCTCACACAAAAAACTATACATACCTCGGCCTAAACATCAGCACCACAGGTAACTTCCACAAAGCTGTGAACGATCTGAGAGACAAGGCAAGAAGGGCCTTCTATGCCATCAAAAGGAACATAAATTTCAACATACCAATTAGGATCTGGCTAAAAATACTTGAATCAGTCATAGAGCCCATTGCCCTTTATGGTTGTGAGGTCTGGGGTCCGCTCACCAACCAAGATTTCACAAAATGGGACAAACACCAAATTGAGACTCTGCATGCAGAATTCTGCAAAAATATCCTCCGTGTACAACGTAGAACACCAAATAATGCATGCAGAGCAGAATTAGGCCGATACCCACTAATTATCAAAATCCAGAAAAGAGCCGTTAAATTCTACAACCACCTAAAAGGAAGCGATTCCCAAACCTTCCATAACAAAGCCATCACCTACAGAGAGATGAACCTGGAGAAGAGTCCCCTAAGCAAGCTGGTCCTAGGGCTCTGTTCACAAACACAAACACACCCCACAGAGCCCCAGGACAACAGCACAATTAGACCCAACCAAATCATGAGAAAACAAAAAGATAATTACTTGACACATTGGAAAGAATTAACAAAAAAACAGAGCAAACTAGAATGCTATTTGGCCCTAAACAGAGAGTACACAGTGGCAGAATACCTGACCACTGTGACTGACCCAAACTTAAGGAAAGCTTTGACTATGTACAGACTCAGTGAGCATAGCCTTGCTATTGAGAAAGGCCGCCGTAGGCAGACATGGCTCTCAAGAGAAGACAGGCTATGTGCACACTGCCCACAAAATGAGGTGGAAACTGAGCTGCACTTCCTAACCTCCTGCCCAATGTATGACCATATTAGAGAGACATATTTCCCTCAGATTACACAGATCCACAAAGAATTCGAAAACAAATCCAATTTTGATAAACTCCCATATCTACTGGGTGAAATTCCACAGTGTGCCATCACAGCAGCAAGATTTGTGACCTGTTGCCACAAGAAAAGGGCAACCAGTGAAGAACAAACACCACTGTAAATACAACCCATATTTATGTTTATTTATTTTAACTTGTGTGCTTTAACCATTTGTACATTGTTACAACACTGCATATATATAATATGACATTTGTAATGTCTTTATTGTTTTGAAACTTCTGTATGTGTAATGTTTACTGTTCATTTTTATTGTTTATTTGACTTTTGTATATTACCTACCTCACTTGCTTTGGCAATGTTAACACATGTTTCCCATGCCAATAAAGCCCCTTGAATTGAATTGAATTGAGAGAGAGAGAGAGAGAGAGAGAGAGAGAGAGAGAGAGAGAGAGAGAGAGAGAGAGGGGAGGGAGGGGAGAGAGAGAGAGAGAGAGGGCAGGGGAGAGAGAGAGAGAGAGAGAGAGAGAGAGAGAGAGAGAGAGAGAGAGAGAGAGAGAGAGAGAGAGAGAGAGAGAGAGAGAGAGAGAGAGCAGGGGAGAGAGAGAGAGAGAGAGAGAGAGAGAGAGAGAGAGAGAGAGAGAGAGAGAGAGAGAGAGCAGGAGAGAGAGAGAGAGAGAGAGAGAGAGAGAGAGAGAGAGAGAGAGAGAGAGAGAGAGAGAGAGAGAGAGAGAGAGAGAGAGAGAGAGAGAGAGAGAGAGAGAGAGAGAGAGAGAGAGAGAGCAGGGGAGAGAGAGAGAGAGAGAGAGAGAGAGAGAGAGAGCAGGGGAGAGAGAGAGAGAGAGAGAGAGAGAGGGCAGGGGAGAGAGAGAGAGAGAGAGAGAGAGTCATGCTCAACATGAGCTCCTGATATATTTGATTTTTTTTTGGTTTTTAGAATGAGATAAACACTCTAATCGAAGAAGAATCCCAGACAAGAAGTAATGAACAACAACTCTATTCATTCAGAATAGAAAAAAAAAAAATAACTTTGCGCCTCAAGTTAAGAAGTTTTGAGTCTAGCTAGCTAGCTACACATCAAAGACCTAGCCAGCAGACTAACAAGCTAGCCAGAAGAAACGAGCTAGAACAAACCTAGCAAGGGCAGTTAATACAACTACATCAAACGACCAAACTGAGTGAGTAAACCAAAAAGGAGCACGGACTAACTGTAAACATATCTTCAGTTTTTTGTGTGAGGATTTTTCACTCTTTTTGCTGTTTTTTGAACTAAAGTAGCGCGAACAGCAGACAAACAAATCGGTTGCCATGGCAACGGGGCAGCAGAACAGCGCAGCAGGAGCGGTAGTAGCAGAGCGCACAGACACCATGTCCCCACTCCCCCTCAGCGCAGAATCCATTCTCTACCCAAAAAAGGCCAAAAATGACACAATGAGGAAAACTTTTAAACAGAAACTACTAGAGGAGAGGCCAGAAACCCTTTTTGCAGACCTCTACAAAAACGGTGACGTGAGTAATCTCATCTTCCTCACTGACCAGCCAAATGCATGGCGCTCAGCAGTCTGCTCTCACTACCCATGCATAAAGAAAGAGGGAATCTGTAATGGGTGGAAGCTGAAAATCAAAGAGACAGACGACCCTGACAGCACCATGATAACAATCAACCTCTACAAGACTGGAACTGTCATGGTGCAAGGTAACATTAGGCTGTTTGAAACAGACTTTCAGACCATTAAGGAGAGAGCGGAGAGAGAAAAGGACACCACCAGTGACATGCCCTCCCACAAGAGAAACTCCACCAGCACCACCCTCACCCCTACCCTCCCCACCCAAACAAGCACATCCAGCACCTCTCTTCCCACCATAGTGGAGGACACGCCCCAGGAGGAGAGCGACCCCCTCAGTGCAGAGCAGGCTCAGGCCCTCCTCACCACCATGGCTGCCATGAGGGATGAGTTCACCAAACTGGAGGGGGAGGTGGTCCTGCTCAGGGAGAGCGTGAGCAAACAGCAACCAGACAACCACACCTTAGAGGAGCTCCTAACCAAGGTGAGGACAGAGCAGGACAGCAGCCTTGCAACACAGCTGAAAGAGGTTCAGCAAGAGAGAGACGGACTCAAGAGAGAGCTGGCTGATCTAACAAAGGAGGTGAGAGAGCTCCAAAAAGACAGGCAGAGCAGCAATAAGGAGCTGACCGCACTAAGAGAGGAGCTGCAGGAGAGAAAGAGAGCAGAGGACAGGCTGCAGGAGCAGATAGATCACCACCCTATGACCTGCCCTCACACAGCAGAGGAACCCAGCTCAACCAGCCAGACTTCCCCAGCCCTGGCTGCTGCATCCCTCCTCCCCAACCCACAGAACAGCCTCCCACTGACAGTGGCACCGACACAGACCAGCCACACCCCAGCTCCAACACCCACCAGCCCCCCCTCTGCCCCCCCCAGTCCAGAAGAAACACTGGCTGACATCGTCCTGTTAATGGACTCAAATGGGAAGTATGTTCAGGAGAAGAAACTTTTCCCTAGACACAAAACGAGAAAGGTGTGGTGCCCAACAACGCAGAGTGCCATGGAGCTGCTTGATAAGAACCATCTCGGGTCGCCAAGCCACATAATCATACACACCGGAAGCAACGACCTGCGTGCTCAGCAGGAGAGGGTGGCCACTTCACTACGGGGAGTGATTGAGAAGGCCTCCGCAATCTTCCCCAACACAAGAATCATAGTGTCAACCCTTCTACAGAGGAGGGACTTCCACCCTGCCACAATCCAAAGAATAAACGCCAGCCTATCCCGGGACTGTGCCCTGCGACCCAATGTACACCTGGCCCATCATCCCACCCTCGATCTGGACTGTCTCTATGACCATGTTCACCTGTACAGGGAGACAGTCCCCATCCTTGCCAAGACTCTCAAGGACGTCGCTTTAAACCGCAGCCCGACCTCTCCACCCAGGAACAGCAGAGCAATCTCCACCCTGCCGAGATCACCGAGACAACATCCCGGACCAGCACCCTGGACCCCCCAGCCACGACCACAGCACCACCAACCTCAATGCCCACCACAGCCAGCGCAGCACAGACCACCCCAGCCCAGCTTCAGAGCCACCCAGACGAGGCCTCCCACCCCCCTGCCCCCCACCGCAGACCCACACCTGGAGGAGCCACAGCCCAGCAGGCAGAGCTACGCACAGGCTGTGAGAGGAGCAACTGGCCCAGCCCCCACCAACCAAATGAGTGACATCAAACAAATGCTGAGTCTACTATGCTCACATGTGATGGGCCGAGGGTCATGGTAAGATGAGCACATGAACTCCACCATTCTCACACTACATCCACCCAAGTGGCATGACACAAATTCTATCTTAAATTATAAACAAATCACATTTGCAAAATAAGAGTTTACTTTAATTGAAAAGTCCTATTTTAATGGTTCTTCTTGGATTGTGAGTGTTTGTCTCATTTTGAAAGGTAAAGAAAAGAAAAGAAAAAAAGTGATGAAGTCTTTTTACGTTGCATGTTGGAATTTACAAGGATTGAAGTCCTCTGCTTTTGGGCTAAAGAGCAGAAACCCAGACTTCCTGAAAGAAATTGATGATGTTGATATTGTAGTACTACAGGAAACATGGTGCAGAGGTGATGTTTCCACTGGCTGTCCACTAGGTTATAGGGAGATAATCATACCATCCACTAAATTAAAAGGAATCAAACAGGGCAGAGACTCAGGGGGATTGCTAATATGGTATAAATCTGAACTAATTAATTCAATCGAATTGATCAAAACAGGAGAATTCTTTATCTGGTTAAAAATAAACAAGGAGGCTATCTTGACAGATAAAAACGTCTTCCTCTGTGCCACATACATTCCCCCCTCAGAGTCACCCTACTTCAATGAAGAGAGTTTCTCCATTCTAGAGGGAGAGATTAGTCACTTTCAGGCCCAAGGCAACGTACTGGTCTGTGGAGACCTGAATGCTAGAACAGCAGAAGAACAAGACACTATTAACAGTCATGGGGATAAACACCTACCAGGAAGCAACAACCTTTCCCTCCCCACATACCCCCACAGAAACAACTATGACAAAGTGAAAAACAAAAACGGAGTACAGCTCCTGAGGCTCTGTCGAACACTGGGTCTGTACATAGTCAATGGCAGGCTGAGAGGAGACTCTTTTGGTAGGTACACCTACAGCTCATCTCTTGGCAGCAGCACTGTAGACTACTTCCTCACCGACCTAAACCCAGAGTCTCTCAGAGCCTTCACAGTCAGCCCACTAACACCTCTCTCAGACCACAGTAAAATCACAGTGTATCTGAGAAGAGCAGAACCCAACCATGAAGCATCACGGCCCAATAAATTACATGGTACTAAACAAGCCTATAGATGGAGTGCAAACAGTACAGACATCTACCAAAAAGCAATTAGTAGCCAAAAAATACAATCTCTCCTGGACAACTTTTTAGCCTTAACGTTCTCCTTCAGCAATGAAGGTGTAAATTTGGCCGTTAGGAACATAAACTTTATATTTTACAAATTAGCCTCCTTGGCTAATCTAAAGAAGCATAAGAGCAAACCAAAAATTACAGATAATGAAAAATGGTTTGATAATGATTGCAAAAATCTAAGAAAGTCATTGAGAAATATATCTAATCAAAAACACAGAGAACCAGACAACAAAAATATACGCCTTCAATATGGGGAAACACTGAAGCAATACAAACGCACCCTAAGAACAAAAAAGGAACAGCACATTAGAAATCAGCTGGATGGAATTGAGGAATCCATAGAATCAAACCACTTCTGGGAGAATTGGAATAAATTAAACAAACCTCATCATGAGGAATTGGCTATCCAAAATGGGGATATGTGGAGAAATCACTTTGCAAACCTCTACAGCAATATAACAAAGAGCCCAGAACAAAAAGATATACAAGAAAAATTACAAATCCTTGAATTAGCAGTCAAAGACTATCAGAATCCTGTGGATACCCCAATTACAGAAGAAGAATTATTGGAAAAACTATGCAATCTCCAACCCAAAAAGGCCTGTGGTGCTGATGGTATTTTAAATGAAATGATCAAATATACAGACCACAAATTCAAATTGGCTATACTCAAACTCTTCAACATTATCCTCACTGCAGGTATTTTCCCCGATATTTGGAACCAGGGATTGATCACACCAATCTATAAAAATGGAGACAAATTTGACCCAAATAATTACAGAGGAATTTGCGTTAACAGCAACTTGGGGAAAATTCTCTGCAGTATTATAAATAGCAGACTACATCATTTCCTTGACGAACACAACGTCCTGAGCAGAAGCCAGATTGGATTTCTAAAAAATTATCGTACAACAGACCACATTTACACCCTCCACACTCTAATTGATAAACAAGTTAACCAAAACAAAGGCAAAATCTACTCGTGTTTTGTAGATTTCAAGAAAGCATTTGATTCAATTTGGCACGAAGGTCTTTTTTATAAACTAATAGAAAGTGGTATTGGAGGGAAAACATATGATTTTATTAAATCAATGTACACTAAAAACAAATGTGCGGTTAAAATTGGCAACAAGCAAACAGACTTCTTCTCTCAGGGGCGTGGAGTGAAACAGGGCTGCCCAATAAGTCCAACATTATTTAACATCTACATTAATGAATTGGCAAAAATATTAGAAGAATCGGCAGCACCTGGTATCACCCTACACAACACTGAAATCAAGTGTCTGCTGTACGCAGATGACCTGGTGCTGCTGTCTCCCACTAAAGAGGGGTTACAGCAGCACCTAGATCGTCTTCACAGGTTCTGTCAGACCTGGGCTCTGACCGTTAACCTAAAAAAAAACAAATATAATGATATTCCAAAAAAGGTCGGGAAATAAGGATGACAAATCTAAATTCTATTTGGACACAGTTCTATTAGAACACACCAAAAACTACACATATCTAGGACTAAATATCAGCAACACAGGTAGCTTTCACATGGCTGTGAATGAGCTGAGAGACAAAGCAAGAAGAGCATTCTATGCCATTAAAAGGAACATCAAAATTGAAATTCCAATTAGAATCTGGCTCAAAATTTTTCAATCAGTTATAGAACCAATTGCTCTATATGGTAGTGAAGTATGGGGTCCACTCTCTAATAATGAATTTACCAAATGGGACAAACATCCAATTGAAATATTGCATGCAGAGTTTTGCAAGACTGTTTTGCAAGTACAAAGAAAAACTCCAAATAACGCATGTAGGGCAGAATTGGGCCAATACCCCCTCCTCATTCGAATAGAAAAAAGAGCCATCAAATTTTACAACCATCTAAAAACAAGTGACCCCAAAACATTCCATCACACAGCTCTACAATGTCAAGAGATGAAACCAGAGAAGAGTCCCCTCAGCCAGCTGGTTCTGAGGCTCAGTTCACCAACCCAAACCAACCCCATAGAGCCTCGGGACAGCCCTCAGAAAATCTGGCCCAACCAAATCATCACAAAACAAAAAGAAAAATATATAACCTATTGGAAAGACACCACAAAAAATCAAAGTAAACTTCAATGCTATTTGTCTCTAAACAGACAGTACATGGTGGCAGACTATCTGACCACTGTGACTGATAGAAAACTGAGGAAAACATTGACTAGGTACAGACTCAGTGAGCACAGTCTGGCTATAGAGACCGGTCGTCACAGACAAACCTGGCTGCCCAGAGAGGACAGGCTGTGCTCACTCTGCTCCAGGGGAGAGGTAGAGACAGAGGTGCATTTCCTACTACACTGTGACAAATACTCAGACCTAAGAGCATATTTCTTTCCCAAAATTATAACTCAATACAAAGAATTTGAAACTATAAAAGATGAAGAAAAAATCAAATATTTATTGGGTGAAAAGCCAAAATGTGCAGTTTTGGCAGCCAAATATGTGTCCTCCTGCCACAACCTGAGGGACAGCCAGTGAAAAATGCAAAGTAATGTTGATAATATTTCCCATTTAGCTTAGTTTTGTTTTGTCTTTCATACCAGGTCATATGTCTTCTCAAGTCATGTTGACACTGGTCTACTACTGTTGCTTTAATGTATTGTTGTTCTGATTAATATTGTTGTTGTAGTTGCTGTTAATGGTAATCCCATGTCCACTACTACTATTATTATTGCTGTTGGTTCCACCATTTATTTATATATAAATATATATATATTTTGTATATATATACATATATATATTAGATTTTTATTTTTCGATATGTATACTTTGACAATGTAAGTAATAATGAACTTGCCATGTCAATAAAGTCAATTGAATTGAATTGAGAGGGCAGGGGAGAGAGAGAGAGAGAGAGAGAGAGAGAGAGAGAGAGAGAGAGAGAGAGAGAGAGAGAGAGAGAGAGAGAGAGAGAGAGAGAGAGAGAGAGAGAGAGAGAGAGGGAGAGAGAGAGAGAGAGAGAGAGAGAGAGAGAGAGAGAGAGAGAGAGGGCAGGGGAGAGAGAGAGAGAGAGAGAGAGAGAGAGAGAGAGAGAGAGAGGAGAGAGAGAGAGAGAGAGAGAGAGAGAGAGAGGGGGGCAGGGGAGAGAGAGAGAGAGAGAGAGAGAGAGAGAGAGAGAGAGAGGGCAGGGGAGAGAGAGAGAGAGGAGGGAGGGCAGGGGAGAGAGAGAGAGAGGGAGGGAGGGCAGGGGAGAGAGAGAGAGAGGGAGGGAGGGCAGGGGAGAGAGAGAGAGAGAGAGGGAGGGCAGGGGAGAGAGAGAGAGAGAGAGGGAGGGCAGGGGAGAGAGAGAGAGAGAGAGGGAGGGCAGGGGAGAGAGAGAGAGAGAGGGAGGGCAGGGGAGAGAGAGAGAGAGAGGGAGGGCAGGGGAGAGAGAGAGGGCAGGGGAGAGAGAGAGAGAGAGGGAGAGAGGGCGGGCAGGGGAGAGAGAGAGAGAGGGAGGGAGGGAGGGCAGGGGAGAAAGAAAGAGGATGAGAGTTGAATGAAAGGTCAGATAGATTCAACTAAATACATTTAGGTAGACAGGCAGTATACTGGGGTTAGGTCAGGAACTGCTTACGGAGACACCAGACAGGCAGTATACTGGGGTTAGATCAGGAACTGCTTACGGAGACACCAGACAGGCAGTATACTGGGGTTAGGTCAGGAACTGCTTACGGAGACACCAGACAGGCAGTATACTGGGGTTAGGTCAGGAACTGCTTACGGAGACACCATACAGGCAGTATACTGGGGTTAGGTCAGGAACTGCTTACGGAGACACCAGACAGGCAGTATACTGGGGTTAGATCAGGAACTGCTTACGGAGACACCAGACAGGCAGTATACTGGGGTTAGGTCAGGAACTGCTTACGGAGACACCAGACAGGCAGTATACTGGGGTTAGGTCAGGAACTGCTTACGGAGACACCATACAGGCAGTATACTGGGGTTAGGTCAGGAACTGCTTACGGAGACACCAGACAGGCAGTATACTGGGGTTAGGTCAGGAACTGCTTACGGAGACACCAGACAGGCAGTATACTGGGGTTAGGTCAGGAACTGCTTACGGAGACACCAGACAGGCAGTATACTGGGGTTAGGTCAGGAACTGCTTACGGAGACACCAGACAGGCAGTATACTGGGGTTAGGTCAGGAACTGCTTAACTGCTGAACTAGGGGAGTGGAGAAACTAGGTGCTTTAGGCTGAACTAGGGGAGTGGAGAAGCTAGGTGCTTTAGGCTGAACTAGGGGAGTGGAGAAGCTAGGTGCTTTAGGCTGAACTAGGGGAGTGGAGAAACTAGGTGCTTTAGGCTGAACTAGGGAAGTGGAGAAGCTAGGTGCTTTAGGCTGAACTATGGGAGTGGAGAAACTAGGTGCTTTAGGCTGAACTAGGGGAGTGGAGAAACTAGGTGCTTTAGGCTGAACTAGGGGAGTGGAGAAACGAGGTGCTTTAGGCTGAACTAGGGGAGTGGAGAAACTAGGTGCTTTAGGCTGAACTAGGGGGAGTGGAGACACTAGGTACTTTAGGCTGAACTAGGGGAGTGGAGAAGCTAGGTGCTTTAGGCTGAACTAGGGGAGTGGAGAAACTAGGTGCTTTAGGCTGAACTAGGGGAGTGGAGAAACTAGGTGCTTTAGGCTGAACTAGGGGAGTGGAGAAACTAGGTGCTTTAGGCTGAACTAGGGGAGTGGAGAAGCTAGGTGCTTTAGGCTGAACTAGGGGAGTGGAGAAACGAGGTACTTTAGGCTGAAATAGGGGAGTGGAGAAGCTAGGTGCTTTAGGCTGAACCAGGGGAGTGGAGAAACTAGGTACTTTAGGCTGAACTAGGGGAGTGGAGAAGCTAGGTGCTTTATGCTGAACTAGGGGAATGGAGAAACTAGGTACTTTAGGCTGAACTAGGGGAGTGGAGAAACTAGGTGCTTTAGGCTGAACTAGGGGAGTGGAGAAGCTAGGTGCTTTAGGCTGAACTAGGGGAGTGGAGAAGCTAGGTGCTTTAGGCTGAACTAGGGGAGTGGAGAAACTAGGTGCTTTAGGCTGAACTAGGGAAGTGGAGAAGCTAGGTGCTTTAGGCTGAACTATGGGAGTGGAGAAACTAGGTGCTTTAGGCTGAACTAGGGGAGTGGAGAAACTAGGTGCTTTAGGCTGAACTAGGGGAGTGGAGAAGCTAGGTGCTTTAGGCTGAACTAGGGGAGTGGAGAAACTAGGTGCTTTAGGCTGAACTAGGGGAGTGGAGAAACTAGGTGCTTTAGGCTGAACTAGGGGAGTGGAGAAACTAGGTGCTTTAGGCTGAACTAGGGGAGTGGAGAAGCTAGGTGCTTTAGGCTGAACTAGGGGAGTGGAGAAACTAGGTACTTTAGGCTGAAATAGGGGAGTGGAGAAGCTAGGTGCTTTAGGCTGAACCAGGGGAGTGGAGAAACTAGGTACTTTAGGCTGAACTAGGGGAGTGGAGAAGCTAGGTGCTTTATGCTGAACCAGGGGAATGGAGAAACTAGGTACTTTAGGCTGAACTAGGGGAGTGGAGAAACTATGTGCTCTAGGCTGAACTAGGGGAGTGGAGAAACTAGGTGCTTTAGGCTGAACTAGGGGAGTGGAGAAACTAGGTGCTTTAGGCTGAACTAGGGGAGTGGAGAAACTAGGTGCTTTAGGCTGAACTAGGGGAGTGGAGAAACTAGGTGCTTTAGGCTGAACTAGGGGAGTGGAGAAACTAGGTGCTTTAGGCTGAGGAGCCAACAGCGGGTCACAATTCACCTTGTATTATTTCATTTGTTAAGCACTTTGAAAGGCATCTATTAATGAAGTTTGACGGATTGAAAGAGGCACACTGACACAAACAGAGGAAGCGCTGTGGATAATAAAGTGTTTGTGGCAATGCTGACATTATTGCCAGGAACAGGGTGCAGGCAAAGAATAAACAAAAGAGTTCACCTAGAACATGGCGCCAAGCTATTACGCCAGAGACACTGGAGTAGATCATTGCTGATCTATACAATGTGTTAGGCTATCAACTCAGGGTAGGCTAAATATTAAAAGGCCTGTATAGATATGGTGGGCATGTCATGGGCTGGACTTTAGGGTCATCGGCTATCGTTTGTTCTTCTGTAGTTCTTGTCACTTGGCCCCTCCCCATGCTCTGGGTGATGGTGGCTTCGTCAGGTAGATTTGTCATGATGATGCTGATGATGATTCTATGACATGCAATGTCATTTGATGGTCTTAAAGTGACAGTACATGATTTCAAGTCCTAGGTATGTATTATTGTCTGAGTAGAGCGCAAGACACCATCTGGGTACAGTATGTATTGTTGTCTGAGTCGAGCTCAAGACACCATCTGGGTACAGTATGTATTGTTGTCTGAGTCGAGCTCAAGACACCATCTGGGTACAGTATGTATTGTTGTCTGAGTCGAGCTCAAGACACCATCTGGGTACAGTATGTATTGTTGTCTGAGTCGAGCTCAAGACACCATCTGGGTACAGTATGTATTGTTGTCTGAGTCGAGCTCAAGACACCATCTGGGTACAGTATGTATTGTTGTCTGAGTCGAGCTCAAGACACCATCTGGGTACAGTATGTATTGTTGTCTGAGTCGAGCTCAAGACACCATCTGGGTACAGTATGTATTGTTGTCTGAGTCGAGCTCAAGACACCATCTGGGTACAGTATGTATTGTTGTCTGAGTCGAGCTCAAGACACCATCTGGGTACAGTATGTATTATTGTCTGAGTAGAGCTCAAGACACCATCTGGGTACAGTATGTATTGTTGTCTGAGTCGAGCTCAAGACACCATCTGGGTACAGTATGTATTGTTAAGATACTGGCTTGAAGAAAGAAGATTGCCAGTTGTTTTTTAACCTGTAACTGAAATTAGTTTATTGTAATTCAATTGGATATTATTGATAGTTTTGCCTGGTCCATTGTATTGCTCATGATCCAATAGGTGGCCTGTCACCACCCGTCTTGTACTGGTTGAGATGGTCCTGTCTGTCACCACCTGTCTTATACTGGTTGAGATGGTCCCTGTCTGTCACCACCTGTCTTGTACTGGTTGAGATGGTCCTGTCTGTCAC
Organism: Salvelinus alpinus; assembly: GCF_045679555.1. Classification (NCBI taxonomy): domain Eukaryota; kingdom Metazoa; phylum Chordata; class Actinopteri; order Salmoniformes; family Salmonidae; genus Salvelinus; species Salvelinus alpinus. The sequence continues at coordinate 10,246,598 of NC_092095.1, forward strand.
CACCTGTCTTGTACTGGTTGAGATGGTCCTGTCTGTCACCACCTGTCTTGTACTGGTTGAGATGGTCCCCTGTCACCACCTGTCTTGTACTGGTTGAGATGGTCCCTGTCTGTCACCACCTGTCTTATACTGGTTGAGATGGTCCCTGTCTGTCACCACCTGTCTTATACTGGTTGAGATGGTCCCTGTCTGTCACCACCTGTCTTGTACTGGTTGAGATGGTCCTGTCTGTCACCACCTGTCTTGTACTGGTTGAGATGGTCCTGTCTGTCACCACCTGTCTTGTACTGGTTGAGATGGTCCTGTCTGTCACCACCTGTCTTGTACTGGTTGAGATGGTACCTGTCTGTCACCACCTGTCTTGTACTGGTTGAGATGGTCCCTATCTGTCACCACCTGTCTTATACTGGTTGAGATGGTCCTGTCTGTCACCACCTGTCTTATACTGGTTGAGATGGTCCCTGTCTGTCACCACCTGTCTTGTACTGGTTGAGATGGTCCTGTCTGTCACCACCTGTCTTGTACTGGTTGAGATGGTCCTGTCTGTCACCACCTGTCTTGTACTGGTTGAGATGGTCCTGTCTGTCACCACCTGTCTTGTACTGGTTGAGATGGTCCCTGTCTGTCACCACCTGTCTTGTACTGGTTGAGATGGTCCCTGTCTGTCAGCACCTGTCTTGTACTGGTTGAGATGGTCCTGTCTGTCACCACATGTCTTGTACTGGTTGAGATGGTCCCTGTCTGTCACCACCTGTCTTGTACTGGTTGAGATGGTCCTGTCTGTCACCACCTGTCTTGTACTGGTTGAGATGGTCCTGTCTGTCACCACCTGTCTTGTACTGGTTGAGATGGTCCTGTCTGTCACCACCTGTCTTGTACTGGTTGAGATGGTCCCTGTCTGTCACCACCTGTCTTGTACTGGTTGAGATGGTCCCTGTCTGTCAGCACCTGTCTTGTACTGGTTGAGATGGTCCTGTCTGTCACCACATGTCTTGTACTGGTTGAGATGGTCCCTGTCTGTCACCACCTGTCTTGTACTGGATGAGATGGTCCCTGTCTGTCACCACCTGTCTTGTACTGGATGAGATGGTCCCTGTCTGTCACCACCTGTCTTATACTGGTTGAGATGGTCCTGTCTGTCAGCACCTGTCTTGTACTGGTTGAGATGGTCCTGTCTGTCACCACATGTCTTGTACTGGTTGAGATGGTCCCTGTCTGTCACCACCTGTCTTGTACTGGATGAGATGGTCCTGTCTGTCACCACCAGTCTTGTACTGGTTGAGATGGTCCTGTCTGTCACCACCAGTCTTGTACTGGTTGAGATGGTCCTGTCTGTCACCACCTGTCTTGTACTGGTTGAGATGGTCCCTGTCTGTCACCACCTGTCTTGTACTGGTTGAGATGGTCCTGTCTGTCACCACCCGTCTTGTACTGGATGAGATGGTCCCTGTCTGTCACCACCCGTCTTGTACTGGTTGAGATGGTCCTGTCTGTCACCACCTGTCTTGTACTGGTTGAGATGGTCCCTGTCTGTCACCACCAGTCTTGTACTGGTTGAGATGGTCCCTGTCTGTCACCACCTGTCTTATACTGGTTGAGATGGTCCTCGTCACCACCTGTCTTATACTGGTTGAGATGGTCCTGTCTGTCACCACCTGTCTTGTACTGGTTGAGATGGTCCTGTCTGTCACCACCTGTCTTGTACTGGTTGAGATGGTCCTGTCTGTCACCACCTGTCTTGTACTGGTTTGAGATGGTCCTGTCTGTCACCACCTGTCTTGTACTGGTTGAGATGGTCCCCGTCACCACCTGTCTTGTACTGGTTGAGATGGTCCTGTCTGTCACCACCTGTCTTGTACTGGTTGAGATGGTCCTGTCTGTCACCACCTGTCTTGTACTGGTTGAGATGGTCCTGTCTGTCACCACCTGTCTTGTACTGGTTGAGATGGTCCTGTCTGTCACCACCTGTCTTGTACTGGTTGAGATGGTCCTGTCTGTCACCACCTGTCTTGTACTGGTTGAGATGGTCCTGTCTGTCACCACCTGTCTTGTACTGGTTGAGATGGTCCTGTCTGTCACCACCTGTCTTGTACTGGATGAGATGGTGCCCCCCATTAAACAGCAACTAGCGTAGCCTGGTAGTTGAGCTCTTTTAGGTAACCCTAGTTGGCAGGTGTAACTGGGACATATGTTTAATACATCTGACCATATAGGCCCTATGCATCAAACAAAAGTCTTGGTTTCCATTGAGCTTGAGATGATGTCAGCAGACTGTAAGGCAAACTGTAGCACACAACAGTGATGCCTGGAGTTCTACAGGAAGTATCCATAGAGATGGGCTCCTTCTGCTGCAGAATCTTCCTTTCTGAACCGTGCAGCGTAGAAGGCGCTGATCCGTACAGATAAGCCTTTGGCTCCAACAACAGCCAGCTCAGCAGACACCACTTACAAACAGTGCAGTCTCTATGCAGAGGAGAACCCGGACAACTGGAGATTATCGTGGTTGCTGCTGCGATTGGACACTCTAGATCATCAATTCCTGATGCTGCTGCGATTGGACACCCTAGATCATCAATTCCTGATGCTGCTGCGATTGGACACTCTAGATCATCAATTCCTGATGCTGCTGCGATTGGACACTCTAGATCATCAATTCCTGATGCTGCTGCGATTGGACACTCTAGATCATCAATTCCTGATACTGCTGCGATTGGACACTCTAGATCATCAATTCCTGATGCTGCTGCGATTGGACACTCTAGATCATCAATTCCTGATGCTGCTGCGATTGGACACTCTAGATCATCAATTCCTGATGCTGCTGCGATTGGACACTCTAGATCATCAATTCCTGATGCTGCTGCGATTGGACACTCTAGATCATCAATTCCTGATGCTGCTGCGATTGGACACCCTAGAACATCAATTCCTGATGCTACTGCGATTGGACACCCTAGATCATCAATTCCTGATGCTGCTGCGATTGGACACCCTAGAACATTAATTCCTGATGCTACTGCGATTGGACACCCTAGAACATCAATTCCTGATGCTACTGCGATTGGACACCCTAGAACATCAATTCCTGATGCAACTGCGATTGGACACCCTAGAACATCAATTCCTGATGCAACTGCGATTGGACACCCTAGAACATCAATTCCTGATGCAACTGCGATTGGACACCCTAGAACATCAATTCCTGATTTCCTACTGTACTATGTTGCCACATGAATTCCGCCAGTAAAATGCAGCTACTAAGCATGTTAGCTCTGCTTCCCAAATATGTTATTGTTACTTCAGGTAGCAACATTTACAGTCATGTATTATTACTGCCTGTACCAGTCGATAGGCTACTCGGCATTTACACTGTGAATCCCCCCCTGTGCAAGGGACTATTATTGTGTACTGCAGGTTCAGCCCCCAGCCCCCAGCCTCAGCTGTAAAGCCTTTATCCAGCAGCAGCAGTGTTAGGGCTATAACCCAGGAGACAGCCTGTCTCAGCCACAGCACTGACGTGTGGCAATAAAACAGACAGATCCTGCCACTCAGAGATACACGCACCAGCATAGCTTCCGCAGCGCAGAAAGCAATGAACGCACGCAATCACAAAGGACATCTGCTGTAGCTTCTGATGACTCTCCCCGTGAGCTGGTTCAATCACTGTGGTTTACAATCAAAAAAAAGGTCCTGAAGGATGGAGTCATCAAATCAAATTGTATTTGTCACATGCTTCGTAAACAACAGGTGAAACTAACAGTGAAATGCTTACTTCCCAACAACGCAGAGAAAGAAAATAGAGAAATAATATAAAGGTAATAACACGTAAATAAATAGATATAAAAATATATAAAATAAATATAAATAGTAGCAGAAGCATATGTGATGATTCAAAAAAAGATATGGACAAAAGGGGTCAATGCAGATAGTCAAATAGTTAACCAAAAAGCTACCTGGACTAACTATGTAGCAGTCTTATGGCTTGGTGGTAGAGGCTCTTCAGGATCCTGTTGGTTCCAGACTTGGTGCATCAATACTGCTTGCCGTGTGGTAGCAGAGAGAACAGTTTATGACTTGGGTGGCTGGAGTCTTTGAAAACATGTTGGGTCATCCCGGGAGAGTTAGTATGTGTGTGTGTTTATTTATTTATTTATTTATGTTGTTGCTTCTCTGTAATACTACAAGCAACCTAGCAATTTTATGAAGTTAGGTTCCCAATCTGGGCTAGCTAATGCTATCTCCCAACCTCATAACTAGCCACCAAGCCATTTAAGGCCATCAATCAAGTTAGAGTAGCTAGCTTGTCTAACTATCTGATCTGGCATGCCTGCTGACAAGGTTGGTAGACTAGAAAAGCAAGCAAGCAAGCAATTACTAAATGCACTGAATAAGACTCATATTTTAGCAGACAAGTATATCTCGTTTCTTTAAAAAAAAACATTTAGGAGGATACAGACAGCTCAAGAGGTATGCTTAGATATGAATAAAAATAAACATGTATTTTTTACATAGAATTAAGCATAACGATTATGTCTCTAGATTGCTAACACTTACTTGTTAACCCAAGCATAAATGCAGTGAACCACCGGGTGGTCATTATGCCTGATGTCCAACATCAGGCATTTTGTTTTGCCCGGTTGTCTAGGCCGGATTTTCCGTTCATGTGCTTCGCTTTTCAACTAGTTAAAAGCTAGCTGGTTGGAGTCTGTGTGTGTACTTCCGTTTGTACCATCACACGTTAATGCATGCGGTACACAGAGCGCACAGCAGCCTAGCGTGGCATTCCCCCAACGCAGTGTTCCGGAGTGCTCCAATGACAATGAATGACTTCCGGCAGAACGCAAAACGAGTTTGATGCATCTGGTGAACATTAGGCGTTAGGGATGCATTGGTCCTCTCCGCGGGAACCCAAACCCATCCAAATGTGGCATGCATCTGTAAGAAACCAATTCAAAACGTTACGAATCTTCCGGTTCACTAACGTATTTTACTCATATAATTTTTTCCCGCCTTATTCAGAAAATACCTCTAATCTGTTGTGACTGAATTGATGCGTCCTCTCCTGCAGCCTATCAAACTTTTATGCATGTCACAGAGTATGATATTGATCTACATGCCAGATGACAACTACGCACAGTGTGAGAGATGCAGCTGCTCTCGCCAACGAGAGGTAGGCCTACCCTATCCGTTCTAATATTCGTAGACAACATGATCTTCAAATCAAATGTTATTAGTCACATGCGGCGAATACAACAGTGAAATGCTTACTTACGAGCCCCTAACCGACAGTGCAGTAAATGTTATATATATATACAGTGGGGCCAAAAAGTATTTAGTCAGCCACCAATTGTGCAAGTTCTCCCACTTAAAAAGATGAGAGAGGCCTGTAATTTTCATCATAGGTACACTTCAACTATGACAGACAAAATGAGAAAAAATCCAGAAAATCACATTGTAGAATTTTTTATGAATTTATTTGCAAATTATGGTGGAAAATAAGTATTTGGTCACCTACAAACAAGCCAGATTTCTGGCTCTCACAGACCTGTAACTTCTTCTTTAAGAGGCTCCTCTGTCCTCCACTCGTTACCTGTATTAATGGCACCTGTTTGAACTTGTTATCAGTATAAAAGACACCTGTCCACAACCTCAAACAGTCACACTCCAAACTCCACTATGGCCAAGACCAAAGAGCTGTCAAAGGACACCAGAAACAAAATTGTAGACCTGCACCAGGCTGAGAATACTGAATCTGCAATAGGTAAGCAGCTTAGTTTGAAGAAATCAACTGTGGGAGCAATTATTAGGAAATGGAAGACATACAAGACCACTGATAATCTCCCTCGATCTGGGGCTCCACGCAAGATCTCACCCCGTGGGGTCAAAATGATCACAAGAACGGTGAGCAAAAATCCCAGAACCACACGGGGGGACCTAGTGAATGACCTGCAGAGAGCTGGGACCAAAGTAACAAAGCCTACCATCAGTAACACACTACGCCGCCAGGGACTCAAATCCTGCAGTGCAGACGTGTCCCCATGCTTAAGCCAGTACATGTCCAGGCCCATCTGAAGTTTGCTAGAGAGCATTTGGATGATCCAGAAGAAGATTGGGAGAATGTCATATGGTCAGATGAAACCAAAATAGAACTTTTTGGTAAACTCGTCGTGTTTGGAGGACAAAGAATGCTGAGTTGCATCCAAAGAACACCATACCTACTGTGAAGCATGGGGGTGGAAACATCATGCTTTGGGGATGTTTTTCTGCAAAGGGACCAGGACGACTGTTCCGTGTAAAGGAAAGAATGAATGGGGCCATGTATCGTGAGATTTTGAGTGAAAACCTTCCATCAGCAAGGGCATTGAAGATGAAACGTGGCTGGGTCTTTCAGCATGACAATGATCCCAAACACACCGCCCGGGCAACGAAGGAGTGGCTTCGTAAGAAGCATTTCAAAGTCCTGGAGTGGCCTAGCCAGTCTCCAGTTCTCAACCCCATAGAAAATCTTTGGAGGGAGTTGAAAGTCCGTGTTGCCCAGCAACAGCCCCAAAACATCACTGCTCTAGAGGAGATCTGCATGGATGAATGGGCCAAAATACCAGCAACAGTGTGTGAAAACCTTGTGAAGACTTACAGAAAATGTTTGACCTCTGTCATTGCCAACAAAGGGTATATAACAAAGTATTGAGATAAACTTTTGTTATTGACCAAATACTTATTTTCCACCATAATTTACAAATAAATTCATTAAAAATCCTACAATGTGATTTTCTGGATTTTTTTCCCTCATTTTGTCTGTCATAGTTGAAGTGTACCTATGATGAAAATTACAGGCCTCTCTCATCTTTTTAAGTGGGAGAACTTGCACAATTGGTGGCTGAGTAAATACTTTTTTGCCCCACTGTATATATATGGATAAGAATAAGAAATAAAAGTAACAAGTAATTAAAGAGCAGCAGTAAAATAACAATAGCGAGACTATATACAGGGTGGTACCGGTACAGAGTCAATGTGCGGGGGCCCCGTTGAGGTAATATATAGATATAGGTAGAGTTATTAAAGTGACTATGCATAGATGATAACAACAGAGAGTAGCAGCAGTGTAAAAGAGGGGGGGTGGGCAATGCAAATAGTCTGGGTAGCCATTTGATTAGGTGTTCAGGAATCTTATGGCTTGGGGGGGTAGAAACTGTTTAGAAGCCTCTTGGACCCAGACTTGGCGCTCTGGTACCGCTTGCCGAGCGGTAGCAGAGAGAACAGTCTATGACTAGGGTGGCTGGAGTTTCTGACAATTTTTAGGGCCTTCCTCTGACACCGCCTGGTATAGAGGTCCTGGATGTCAGGAAGCCTGGCCCCAGTGATGTACTGGGCCGTTCGCACTACCCTCTGTAGTGCCTTGCGGTCGGAGGCCGAGCAGTTGCCATACCAGGCAGTGATGCAAGCAGTCAGGATGCTCTCGATGGTGCAGCTGTAGAACCTTTTGATGATCTAAGGACCCGTGCCAAATCTTTTCAGTCTCCTGAGGGGGAATAGGTTTTGTCGTGCCCTCTTCACGACCGTCTTGGTGTGCTTGGACCATGTTAGTTTGTTGATGACGTGGACACCAAGGAACTTGAAGCTCTCAACCTGCTCCACTACAGCCCCGTCGATGAGAATGGGGGCGTGCTCTGTCCACTTTTTCCTGTAGTCCACAATCATCTCCTTTGTCTTGATCTCGTTGAGGGAGAGGTTGTTGTCCTGGCACCACACGGCCAGGTCTCTGACCTCCTCCTCATGTGCAGTGCACATTTTGGAACTGTGTTTTCCTTCAAACTGCATTTTGGAACATTCGCACATAGGCCTACCGCCGTGTGCACATTGCACATTCTAAAATGTTTAGAAATAATAGTTTATCAACATTTAGTTTTAACATTTTAAGTTAAACATTCCGATCTGTTTCATCAGCCTTACTAATTGATATGGCGTATACATGTAGGCTAATTGGTGTGAAGGCTGTACTAGACTAAGCTATTTTCTATTACTTTCTAGATAACAACATATGGTAACACACAATCGCGAACGCATAGCAACCCAAAGGTTGTGTGTTCAAATCTCACCATGGACAACTTTAGGATTTTATCTAATTAGCAACTTGTCAACTACTTACTACTTTTTAGCTACTCTGCCTTCCATTTTTGAAGACATTTATTTTCATTGTCACATGCTGACCAGACCTCTTGTGCACCATCGTGCGCGCATGTTGATTTTGTCCCCCCACACCAGACTCGATCAGGACACGCAGGTTGAAATATCAAAACAAACTCTGAACCAATTATATTAATTTGGGGACAGGTCGAAAAGCATTAAACATTTATGGCAATTTAGCTAGCTAGCTTGCTTGCTGTTTGGCAACCAACTTTAAGGTGTATTACCACTACCAACTGGACTGGAGTGTGGACCTCAGTTCATCTTTCAATCACCCACGTGGGTATGTGCTCCTAAAAACCAATGAGGAGATTTGAGAGGCGGGACTTGCAGTGCATCAAGCGTCACAAATAGAAGCTCTGTTCTGTTTTACATGATGACCACACCGCTCGCGTCACGTGTGCAAGCATTGCAAAATAAATGTACACATACAGTACATGTTATTCAATCATTGCACCCACACTGCTTGCGAGCGTCAGAGCGCCAGGCACTAAAAAAAAAATTGGTTCTATTTGTGAAACTCAATGCACTGCAAGTCCTGCCTCTCAAATCTCCTCATTGTTTTTTAGGAGCATATACCCACGTGTGTGATTGATAGATGAACTGAGGATCAGACTCCAGTCAGTTGTAGTAATGCAGCCAACCCCCATATCAAGTCCAAAGAAGAAAAAGGAGCCTGAAGGAAGGAGGAGAGATGACGAGAAACAAATTCAGTTTACCGTTTTATCTGTGGATTAATTGTCTGAGTAGAGGACCTTGTGCATTTCAGGTAAAATAACAACCCAATGTTTATATCCCAGGACAAATTAGACAGCAACAGCAAACTAGCTAGCTAAATTGCCATAAATCTTTAATGCATTTCGACCTGTCCAAAAAATGTATATAATTGGTTCAGAGTTTTGATATTTCAACCTGCATGTCCTGATCATGTCTGGTGTGGGGGGACAAAGTCAGTGCAGGCATGTGTGCGGTCTGGTTAGCATGTTAGCGCCTGGCTACACAGAAGCTCATTGATGCGCGCGAGCAGTGTGGGCGCAATGACTGAATAACATGTATGTGTAAAAAAAAAAAATTGCAATGCAAGCGTGTGCCCGCATGTTGATTTTGTTCACCCACACCAGCCGTGTTCAGACCACACAGATTGAAATATCAAAAATAACTATCAACCAACGATATTAATTTGGGGACAGGTCGAAAAGCATTAAACATGTATGGCAAAACACAGCTGATTAATCAAATTGCATTCTAAACTGAAGATCATGATTAGGTGATTATTGGATTATTGGTGTGTTAGCTGGGGCAAAACTGTGACACCAATCAGACCCTCGAGGACTGGAATTGCCCACCCCTGCTAGAGTATCTGCTCAATAATCTGGGTTTGGGGGTTTTGCTTGCATGCATCACCCGACCTGGCATTACAGGAAGGATACTCAGAGGCTGAGGACAACATCAGGGCCAGCAAACCAACTGCATAATCTGGCATCCCCATCATCAAATCCCTCTAGCTCCAGTGGGTTGTTAGAAGCACCAGTCGCTGTCATAAACGGGCACACTCTGCTGTGAAGGAACTCTCCGAGCTGGTTTAATCAACATCAGTGTCTTTGTTTTGTTCATTTATTTAATGTCTATGTCTACTTAAATGTTTTCCCTTTATAGCTCCCGAGTGGCGCAGCGGTCTAAGGCACTGCATCTCATTGTTTGAGGTGTAACTGCAGACACCCTGGTTCGAATCCATTCTGCATCACAACCGGTCGTGATTGGGAGTCCCATAGGGCGGCGCACAATTGGTCCAGCTTCGTCTATTGTAGCCAGTCATTGTAAATAAGAATTTGTTAAATGAAAAAAATAATCTGTAGGCCTATACTGCAATTCAGTTTGTAGCTGCAAATGTGTAGCCTACAATATTCAGTTAAACAATAAACCCTGCGCATGTGTGTATATACATATTTACAGTATATGTAATGTAGCATATCAATCGCAGAATCGGTGGGACGTAACATTGAAACGATGCAGTAACATCGTGATAGATGCGTATACAATCAAAGATAATTCAGTCAATGTATTCCATTTTCATTCGATATTTTCAACCAATTTAACTAACAACGGACCAGCTCATTGCACGAACGACATCTCCTTTACTGTAATTGTAACATAGCGTATGGTTCAAAATCATAAACGAACAGCCTAAGAGACACACATGAACAGACAGATTTACCTTTCTTCAGGCTTCCATTTAGATCTCTGTTCCGAACTCAACTGGTTTGTGATGGTGCGAAAGCATGGCAAATTCTGTCCGATGCCATGTTATGTTTAGTACTTTTAATATAGCTCTCTCGGAGCCTACAAGCCCGATTTTACCGTGCAAAGGGGAACCGTAGTTCTAAACTGCATTGCACTGAATGACAAATCCACCCCACATAACGTGCAAATTGACAGCGGTGTGTGATGCAGCGAAACTGACGCTCACTTATGGAAGTGATGGGGACGTTACATTAGGGCAGGGCACTCTATCATATGGGATCGAATTACAGCTACATTCTTAAAGAGATAGGCCTATTCTCATACACCCCCTCCCAACACACACACGCGTTAATGAAATATATGTCAATTTGCTAATATCAATTTAACTCCCTGATCAACAGTGACAATGTTTGGTGTTGCTGAAAAGAACATTGTTAGAACACTGTCAGTCACATTGGTCCTGTGACTCAGATGCTGTTAAAGGGGGGTGAAGTATGGCCTACCAGGTAGTTTAGACTAGAGGGGTGGGCAATTCCAGTCCTCGGGGGCCTGATTGGTGACACCGTTTTGGGCTGACCCACGCTCAAGCAATAAATAGGCTAATATTGCTTGAAATTTGGGGACGCATCGGCTCCCCAAGCCAATTCACCTGGCCTATTAAAATAGGCGTCTGAGAATATTTATCCCCCACAGCCGTCCTTGCTGCATGTTCTGGTTCAATGTAGTATAAACTGTTATTATTGAGATTATTATATTGACAGGTTATGACATGACAGTATGGCCATCAAATAAAATGATTGCAGCCACATGCCAGGAGATGTTGCATTTTGTGGTCTGGATCCTTGCTAGACATATTGATGATGCTGACTTGTTTTGTTGAATAAACTAAACAAAGCCAAAAAACTTACTTGATTAATGGTTGAAGCTTAATCAAAATCAATCTCAGCAGTTTGGTTTTCCCCGTTGACATCCATTTTATTGTTGCTTAGACCGTTTCCAGGAAACTGTACATAAATAATGCTTTTGCGCTCCGCTCCAACTGGTCCAAACGAGTGTCCGTAGTAGCAATCATGGCAGTGTTGTTAGGACTATTCACAGGACTTTGTTTTACTGTGATTTGTGTTATAGTGCGGCTTCTGATTGTGATTCGTTCTGGATCAAAATGTAAACCTGGAGAGAAAGGTCCCGTCTGCGTGCTTGTCGTTGCTGGATCAGGTATCAATATTTTAAAAGTAACGTTAGCTAGCTGGCTAAGCTAGCAGCAGGTACTGAAGCGTCCGAGACAATCCTTTGCTTTTGGGGCATTTATGAATATTTATCAATTACTAGGCTTTACTCTTTACTTTACACTTAATTGGTATTTCTTTCTGCTAGTTATTAAAACTACAGAGTAGTAACAAATAATCGCGTTGTTACGGTAACTAGGTAACCTAGGTATTAGGGCTGACGTCACCAATAACAAACATGATGTGGCGGGTAAAATTACGAAGAGAGATCGGCTACTTAATTAAAGCTAAATGTGTTTTTTTAGGCTGTAACATTATAATGCGCATTAAGTGTTTTATGTCAAAACATCACGTTTTTACTTTCTTTAGAAACACTATTGGAAACACTGTGAGTAATTGTAAATTGCACCATTATACGGATGATACTGTTTTGTTCTCTAAATTAGTGCCCTCTCTCTGAAACACGCCATTTGTGAACTGCTGCACGCTTTAGATTCCATACGAAACTCGCTTGTTGACATTAAAACAACGTTTGTTATCCAAGTCTCATACTATGGACCCCACTGACTTGCATAATGTAGCCTATAGGCTAGCTTGAGTGGAGCACAAATTGATTGATGATACATTGTAATTTAAAACGCATATAGATAAACTAACTAAAACACAGAGGATTAACGTTGGTGTCGTATTTAGAATAGTCCCGTTTGACTTTTGACAACAGGAAGAAGATTGTACAGGCGACACTCCTGACAGTCCTAGATTATGGTGATATAATATGTCTCCTCTGTTTTGGGCCAAACTGCTTTTAGTTATAGTGCTGCTCATTCCTTCAGGATATATATTACAGCTGGACATCCTGGTTAATTAGGTCCCTTTAAGACTTTAATACCTGTTCATTGTGAAATGTACTTGTGAAATCTAAGAATTATGCTTTGTATATACTTTGTTTTAAGCTGTTTGGATTGTAACACAGAGCACCATTTGAAAAGGAGACACAGAGGATAATAATAGTGCTTCTATTGACCACGTAGCCTACGTTACATCTATGCATTCATTGTGTATTTTTTTTCTTCAGGTGGACACACCACTGAGATCCTGCGTCTGATGGAGAGTCTCTCTCAGTCCTACAGCCCAAGACACTATATAATCGCAGACACAGACAAGATGAGTGAAGACAAGATACGCACCTTTGAAAACGCAAAGAAAGACACTGGTTCAAAAGGCCAGGTAGAACCTACAGCCTCTTGCACATTTAAGTAGCATAGTTCTTGAGTAGCCTATTTCAGACACAGTCATCAACTGCCCTTCAAAATCAGGAAAACGTGGACAAATGAAGGTCTAAAGATCCCTGTTTCTTACTGCATTGTTACCGTTAGTTGAAATATGAATTCCTCTCTGTAATAGAATGTCTTACATAGCAACGTTTTGAGTTGCTATGATCTTTATAAGTCCACTTCTATTCAAATGAACATCTTATGTTGTTAGTTCTCATTGAGATGAGATTCTGATCTGTAGTGTAAATCTCAGTGCAAGGCCTATCCTTTCCACCAGATGGAGTCAACTCCTTTTAGTTTTTTTTGTGTCTGTAACAAAACTTCCCATCACTAGGCTACTTGCCATTGGGCGTGATTTCTTTCTGTATAGTCAGTATTGCTTGAGGTACCTGTCTCTGCTATCAGAGACAATTGACCTGTGAGATTTAAGCTAGCCGTCTCATTTTATAACTTCCCTCCCCGTCAGTTTACCATCCAGCGGATCCCTCGAAGCCGTGAGGTGCGTCAATCCTGGAGTTCCTCTGTGATCTCCACTCTGAACGCCCTGCTCTACGCCGTTCCTCTGGTGTTCAGGCTCAGGCCAGACGTGGTAGGTTGAATCATAATATATCATCTAGCCTTGTTAGGCCAGACATGGTAGGTTGAATCATAATATATCATCTAGCCTTGTTAGGCTAGACATGGTAGGTTGAATCATAATATATCATCTAGCCTTGTTAGGCCAGACATGTTAGGTTAGATCATAATATAATATATAATCTAGCCTTGTTAGAACAGACATGGTAGGATGGATCATAATATAATATATAATCTAGCCTTGTTAGAACAGACATGGTAGGATGGATCATAATATAATATATAATCTAGTCTTATTAGGCCAGACATGGTAGGTTGGATCATAATATAATATATAATCTAGCCTTGTTAGAACAGACATGGTAGGATGGATCATAATATAATATATAATCTAGCCTTGTTAGAACAGACATGGTAGGATGGATCATAATATAATATATAATCTAGCCTTGTTAGAACAGACATGGTAGGATGGATCATAATATAATATATAATCTAGCCTTGTTAGAACAGACATGGTAGGATGGATCATAATATAATATATAATCTAGTTTTATTAGGCCAGACATGGTAGGTTGGATCATAATATAATATATAATCTAGCCTTGTTAGAACAGACATGGTAGGATGGATCATAATATAATATATAATCTAGCCTTGTTAGAACAGACATGGTAGGATGGATCATAATATAATATATAATCTAGCCTTGTTAGAACAGACATGGTAGGATGGATCATAATATAATATATAATCTAGCCTTGTTAGAACAGACATGGTAGGATGGATCATAATATAATATATAATCTAGTCTTATTAGGCCAGACATGGTAGGTTGGATCATAATATAATATATAATCTAGCCTTGTTAGGTCAGATATGGTACTGTTTATGTACTGTACACTGCTGTACCCCATCCCATTTAGTCTCTGACAGTACACTGCTGTACCCCATCCCATTTAGTCTCTCTGACAGTACACTGCTGTACCCCATCCCATTTAGTCTCTGACTGTACACTGCTGTACCCCATCCCATTTAGTGTCTCTGACAGTACACTGCTGTACCCCATCCCATTTAGTCTCTCTGACAGTACACTGCTGTACCCCATCCCATTTAGTCTCTGACAGTACACTGCTGTACCCCATCCCATTTAGTCTCTCTGACAGTACACTGCTGTACCCCATCCCATTTAGTCTCTGACAGTACACTGCTGTACCCCATCCCATTTAGTCTCTCTGACAGTACACTGCTGTACCCCATCCCATTTAGTCTCTCTGACAGTACACTGCTGTACCCCATCCCATTTAGTCTCTCTGACACTACACTGCTGTACCCCATCCCATTTAGTCTCTCTGACACTACACTGCTGTACCCCATCCCATTTAGTCTCTCTCAGGCCAGACATGGAAGGTTTGTTCATAATAGATTATAATCTGTCTGGTTGGTTTAGCATGCAGCCCTCAGTGTGGTACTGTGACCTGGTCCCAGATCTGTTCGTGCTCTTTCGACAGAACTGACCAGACATCCTAGACCTCCAACCTCTTATTTAGATGTCAAACTTCAACTCAAGAAATGTGTGTTATTCATTTTATCTTCGATTTAATTCTGACTATTTTGAGGAGGTGTGTACACTGGCTACAGCGTTTTTCAAGCCAACATCTTTTCAGGGAGGATGGGAGCACACTCGTTGGGTTAGGCTAGCCGTGTTCAGCTAGGAGCCAGCCGAACTGTAGCATGCTGATGCCTTAACTCTGCAGCTCTGCTCTGGAGGAGGGAGAGGGGAGACAGAGGGTCAGGTTTTCCCCCTTCGGTCTCTTGGGATAACAGCAGGAAGAGAGGGAGGATGGGGAAAAGAGGAGTGTAGGGCAGAGTGTGACTAAGCAAGCACAGAGAGGGAGAGCGAGAGAAAGAGACGGCAGCCAGTGCTTACAGAATGTACTAGTTAGTAGTAGTCTTGGATTGTGGATATCACCTGCCATTGGCTGACATTCTGCCCTGAAGAATCACTGTCCGTCCATTCAGCTCTCAATGGAATCTCATCATTAGCCACTGTCCATCCATTCACCTCCCCATATAGTATTCAACACCTTTCAACACCTCTCTAACCCATAGAGTATTCAACACCTCTCTAACACATAGAGTATTCAACACCTCCCTAACCCATAGAGTATTCAACACCTCCCTAACCCATAGAGTATTCAACACCTCCCTAACCCATAGAGTATTCAACACCTCCCTAACCCATAGAGTATTCAACACCTCCCTAACCCATAGAGTATTCAACACCTCCCTAACCCATAGAGTATTCAACACCTCCCTAACCCATAGAGTATTCAACACCACTCTAACCCATAGAGTATTCAACACCTCTCTAACCCATAGAGTATTCAACACCTCCCTAACCCATAGAGTATTTAACACATTTCAACACCTCTCTAACCCATAGAGTATTCAACACCTCTCTAACCCATAGAGTATTCAACACCTCCCTAACCCATAGAGTATTCAACACCTCTCTAACCCATAGAGTATTCAACACCTCTCTAACCCATAGAGTATTCAACACCTCTCTAACCCATAGAGTATTCAACACCTCTCTAACCCATAGAGTATTCAACACCTTTCAACACCTCTCTAACCCATAGAGCATTCAACACCTTTCAACACCTCTCTAACCCATAGAGCATTCAACACCTTTCAACACCTCTCTAACCCATAGAGTATTCAACACCTCTCTAACCCATAGAGCATTCAACACCTCTCTAACCCATAGAGTATTCAACACCTCTCTAACCCATAGAGCATTCAACACCTCTCTAACCCATAGAGCATTCAACACCTCTCTAACCCATAGAGCATTCAACACCTCTCTAACCCATAGAGCATTCAACACCTCTCTGACCCATAGAGCATTCAACACCTCTCTGACCCATAGAGTATTCAACACCTCTCTGACCCATAGAGTATTCAACACCTCTCTAACCCATAGAGTATTCAACACCCCTCTAACCCATAGAGTATTCAACACCTCCCTAACCCATAGAGTATTCAACATCTCTCTAACCCATAGAGTATTCAACACCTCTCTAACCCATAGAGCATTCAACACCTTTCAACACCTCCCTAACCCATAGAGCATTCAACACCTCTCTAACCCATAGAGTATTCAACACCCCTCTAACCCATAGAGTATTCAACACCTCTCTAACCCATAGAGCATTCAACACCTCTCTAACACGTAGAGTATTCAACACCTCTCTAACACGTAGAGTATTCAACACCTCCCTAACCCATAGAGTATATTCAACACCTTTCAACACCTCCCTAACCCATAGAGTATATTCAACACCTTTCAACACCTCTCTAACCCATAGAGTATATTCAACACCTTTCAACACCTCTCTAACCCGTAGAGTATTCAACACCTCTCTAACCCATAGAGTATTCAACACCTCTCTGACCCATAGAGTATTCAAGTGTGTGTTACCTGTAAAAGTCATTTCTGAGGACACACGCTGTTTCCTCCCCCAGATTTGTCAGCACAATCCAATAAGATCAGTGTCTTCACAGTGAGAGGATGGAAGTGTGTTCAAGGTGGCCTGTTGCTGCTTTTGCTTGCTAGAATACAACTTGGTTACATAATGCATTCCATAAAATATTTAGGCTGTTTATTGACGTAAGTAGTGTTATCTCAAGACTGGTGTCAGAGAAGGAAATGTTTTCTTATTTGGAAGCAGTTCTTATAGGGGCAGAGCTAACACAAAGGTGACTTAACCTGTCTCTGTTGTTGGCATAGTAGTGATCATCATAATTATCCAACATACAGGCGCCCTTGTCTTTCAACTGTACTAGAATCATTGGTCAACAAAGGGCTGCGTTATTATCTATCTGTAAAAATGTTTTCTTAATGTTAATCAATCTGGATTCAGAACTAAACATAGCACCACTACGGCTACCATGCTGGTTGGAAATGATATTGCAAATGCCTTAGATGATAGAAAGAATTGTTCTGCCATGTTTGTAGGCTTTTAGTGCTGCAGATGTTATTCTGTTGAATAAGCTTTCCTTGGTGGTGTTGGGTAGTGATGCCTTGTCGATGGTTTCATAATTATCTCAATGATAGAACTCAGGCCATCAAGGTAGATGGGGTAAAATCGGAGTTCCCTGAGTTACATAAAGGGGTGTTTAAGGTGTGATACTCAGCCCACTACTGTTTACAATCTATATTACTAAAATTGGTAAAGCTGTAAAAAAAAAAAAAAATGAAATAACACATATGGAATCATATAGTAACCAAAAAGTGTTAAATAAATAAAAATATATTTGAGATTCTTCAAAATGCCACCCTTTGCCTTGATGACAGCTTTGTGTTGTTACCTACCCTTACCACCTGGGGGCGGCCTGTCAGGAAGTCCAGGATCCAGTTGCAGAGGGAGGTGTTTTGTCCCAGGGTCCTTAGCTTACTGAGGAGCTTTGTGGGGACTACAGTATTGAACGCTGAGCTGTAGTCAATGAACAGCATTCTCACATAATTATTCCTTTTGTCCGGGTGGGAAAGGGCAGTGTGTAGTGCGATTGAGATTGTGTCATCTGTTGGGGCGAATTGGAGTGGGTCTAGGGTTGTTGACGTGAACCATGACCAGCCTTTCAGAGCACTTCATGACTAGCGACGTGAGTACTACGGGCCGGTAATCATTTAGGCAGGTTACCTTGGCTGTCTTGGGCACAGGGGCTATGGTTATCTGTTTGAAACGTATACATATTAGACTCAGACAGGGAGAGTTTGAAAATGTCAGTGAAGACACTTGCCAGTTGATCCGCGCATGCTTTGAGTACATGTCCTGGTAATCCGTCTGGCCCTGCGGCTTTGTGAATGTTGACCTGTTTAAAGGTATTGCTCACTTCGACTACGGAGAGCGTGATCACACAGTCGTCCAGAACAGATGGTGTGCTCATGCATGGTTCAGTGTTTCTTGCCGCAAAGTGAGCATAAAAGGTATTTCGCTCGTCTGGTAGGCTCGCGTCACGGGGCAGCTCACGGCTGGGTTTCCCTTTGTAGTCCGTAATAGTTTAAGCCCTGCCACAAAGCAGTCATGCAGATGTCCTATATATATATATCTTTCATCATTAATTAAATTTCGACTTACAAATGACCAAACCCGGTCTCAGGCTTGTATAACACTGGAGGCCCCTTCGGTCTCTCAGGCTTGGATAACACTGGAGGCCCCTTCGGTCTCTCAGGCTTGGATAACACTGGAGGCCCCTTCGGTCTCTCAGGCTTGGATAACACTGGAGGCCCCTTCGGTCTCTCAGGCTTGGATAACACTGGAGGCCCCTTCGGTCTCTCAGGCTTGGATAACACTGGAGGCCCCTTCGGTCTCTCAGGCTTGGATAACACTGGAGGCCCCTTCAGTCTTTCAGGCTTGGATAACACTGGAGGCCCCTTCGGTCTCTCAGGCTGGAGGCACCTTCGGTCTCCACAGAGTTTGGTAAAGCTGATTTAGGTTTTTATGCTCTGTGTATGTGGAACAAGTTCCATAGCTCTCTGAAAAGGAGATGTTCTGGTCCCCCTTGGTGAGTTCAGGGTCATGATCAGAGACCTCTGTGTTGATTAATGTGTCTGTTTTTGTATGTGTTGAGGGAGGGATCTGAGAAAATGTAACCATTCTCAAATTCAAAGACAGCTATAGAAGCAAGGACTCACCATCAATGATATCAAAAGTATAGTTTTAACGGTATATTGTGTCTGTTTATATTTACAGTACATTACAAACCTTGGTGTAAAATAAACTTACGTTTTGGGTTCTGATGGGGTATGACAGTTGAAGTTATCTTCTTCAAAAATCACTGGGTCTATATATCATTAAGTTTAAAAACGGATGTAGCAACTAAGGATCCCAGCTTTAACGAGGTTCACTTCTTAGTTTCACAGACGTCTCTCCACATTCAATCATGAACCATACTGTATTAAACGCTCTTCCACAAAGCTTTCTCTGCCCATAACCTTGTTCTGAACACCTCCAAAACAAAGGTCATATGGTTTGGTAAGAAGAATGTCCATCTCCCCGCCGGTGTGATTACTACCTCTGAGGGTTTAGAGGTTGAGGTAGTCACCTCATACAAGTACTTGGGAGTAATGACTAGACGGTACACTGTCCTTCTCTCAGCACATATCAAAGCTGCAGGCTAAAGTTAAATCTAGACTTGGTTTCCTCTATCGTAATCGCTCCTCTTTCACCCCAGCTGCCAAACTAACCCTGATTCAGGTGACCATCCTACCCATGCTAGATTACGGAGACATAATTTATAGATTGGCAGGTAAGGGTGCTCTCGAGCGGCTAGATGTTGTTTACCATTCGGCCATCAGATTTTCCACCAATGATCCTTATAGGACACATCACTGCACTCTATACTCCTCTGTAAACTGGTCATCTCTGTATACCTGTCGCAAGACCCACTGGTTGATGCTTATTTATAAAACCCTCTTAGGCCCCACTCCCCCCTATCTGAGATATCTACTGCAGCCCTCATCCTCCACATACAACACCCGTTCTGCCAGTCACATTCTGTTAAAGGTCCCCAAAGCACACACATCCCTGGGTCGCTCCTCTTTTCAGTTCGCTGCAGCTAGCGACTGGAATGAGCAGGCAAAAAACACTCAAACTGGACAGTTTTATCTCAATCTCTTCATTCAAAGACTCAATCATGGACACTCTTACTGACAGTTGTGGCTGCTTCGCTTGATGTATTGTTGTCTGATGTATTTGTGCTGTTATCTGTGTCCATAAATGATTGTGCCATGTTTTGTGCTGCTGCCATGTTTTGTGCTGCCATGCTGTGTTGTTGTCTTACATCTCTCTTTACGTAGTGTTGTGGTCTCTCTTGTCGCGATGTCTGTATTCTACATTTTTAATCCCAGCCCCCGTCCCAGCATTAGGCCTTTTGGTAGGCCTTCATTGTAAATAGGAATTTGCCCTTAACTGACTTGCCAAGGTCAATAAGTCGTGAACCACACTGTATGTCAGTGGTGATTGACACTGGGTGTGTCCCAAATGGAACCCTTTTTCCTATCTAGTGCACTACTTTTGACGAGGGCCCATGGGGAATAGGGTGCACTACTTTTGACCAGGGCCCATGGGGAATAGGGTGCACTACTTTTGACCAGGGACCCATGGGGAATAGGGTGCACTACTTTTGACCAGGGCCCATAGGGAATAGGGTGCACTACTTTTGACCAGGGCCCATAGGGAATAGGGTGCACTACTTTTGACCAGGGCCCATAGGGAATAGGGTGCACTACTTTTGACCAGGGCCCATAGGGAATAGGGTGCACTCCTTTTGACCAGGGCCCATAGGGAATAGGGTGCACTCCTTTTGACCAAGGCCCATAGGGAATAGGGTGCACTACTTTTGACCAGGGCCCATAGGGAATAGGGTGCACTACTTTTGACCAGGGCCCATAGGGAATAGGGTGCACTACTTTTGACCAGGGCCATGGGGAATAGGGTGCACTCCTTTTGACCAAGGCCCATAGGGAATAGGGTGCACTACTTTTGACCAGGGCCCATAGGGAATAGGGTGCACTACTTTTGACCAGGGCCCATAGGGAATAGGGTGCACTACTTTTGACCAGGGCCATGGGGAATAGGGTGCACTCCTTTTGACCAAGGCCCATAGGGAATAGGGTGCACTACTTTTGACCAGGGCCCATAGGGAATAGTGTGCACTACTTTTGACCAGGGCCCATAGGGAATCGGGTTCACTACCTTTGACCAGGGCCCATAGGGAATAGGGTTCACTACTTTTGACCAGGGCCCATAGGGAATAGGGTGCACTACTTTTGACCAGGGCCATGGGGAATAGGGTGCACTACTTTTGACCAGGGCCCATAGGGAATAGGGTTCACTACTTTTGACCAGGGCCCATAGGGAATAGGGTTCACTACTTTTGACCAGGGCCCATAGGGAATAGGGTTCACTACTTTTGACCAGGGCCCATAGGGAATAGGGTTCACTACTTTTGACCAGGGCCCATAGGGAATAGGGTTCACTACTTTTGACCAGGGCCCATAGGGAATAGTGTGCACTACTTTTGACCAGGGCCCATAGGGAATAGGGTTCACTACTTTTGACCAGGGCCCATAGGGAATAGGGTTCACTACTTTTGACCAGGGCCCATAGGGAATAGGGTTCACTACTTTTGACCAGGGCCCATAGGGAATAGGGTTCACTACTTTTGACCAGGGCCCATAGGGAATAGGGTTCACTACTTTTGACCAGGGCCTATAGGGAATAGGGTTCACTACTTTTGACCAGGGCCCATAGGGAACAGGGTGCACTACTTTTTACCAAGGCCCATAGGGAATAGGGTTCCATTTTGGGGTAATTTCCTGCTATTCTACACATTTTGCCAAAGGGTAGAGGTAAATCTAACTGATGAATGGGCCCCACCCAGGTCTGTAATTGTAGTAATGATTACTACAAGAGTCTAGCAGCCAGCTAACTTACCAGCTAATTTTCCACTGGAAAAAATATATGCAAACCAGTGGAGGCTGCTGAGGGGAGGACGGCTCATAATAATGTCTGTTAGAATTAGACCAGTGGAGGCTGGTGAGGGGAGGACGGCTCATAATAATGTCTGTTAGAATTAGACCAGTGGAGGCTGGTGAGGGGAGGACGGCTCATAATAATGTCTGTTAGAATTAGACCAGTGGAGGCTGCTGAGGGGAGGACGGCTCATAATAATGTCTGTTAGAATTAGACCAGTGGAGGCTGCTGAGGGGAGGACGGCTCATAATAATGTCTGTTAGAATTAGACCAGTGGAGGCTGCTGAGGGGAGGACGGCTCATAATAATGTCTGTTAGAATTAGACCAGTGGAGGCTGGTGAGGAGAGGACGGCTCATAATAATGTCTGTTAGAATTAGACCAGTGGAGGCTGGTGAGGAGAGGACGACTCATAATAATGTCTGTTAGAATTAGACCAGTGGAGGCTGGTGAGGAGAGGACGGCTCATAATAATGTCTGTTAGAATTAGACCAGTGGAGGCTGGTGAGGGGAGGACGGCTCATAATAACGTCTGTTAGAATTAGACCAGTGGAGGCTGGTGAGGGGAGGACGGCTCATAATAACGTCTGTTAGAATTAGACCAGTGGAGGCTGGTGAGGGGAGGACGGCTCATAATAATGTCTGTTAGAATTAGACCAGTGGAGGCTGGTGAGGGGAGGACGGCTCATAATAATGTCTGTTAGAATTATGCAGTTCAACAATGCAGTTCAAGAAATAGTTAAGAAAATATTTACCAAATAATAAAAAGTAACACAAAATAACAATAACGAGGTTATATACAGGAGGTACCGGTACCGAGTCAATGTGCGGGTGTACAGGTTAGTCAAGGTAATTTTGAGGGCTTGTGAGTGGCTAGGAGTGTCATGCTGTATGAACATGTGCTTATCTCTCTCTCTCTGTGTTGTTTCAGGTGCTGTGTAACGGCCCTGGGACCTGCGTCCCTCTGTGCGCGGCAGGACTTCTCCTGGGCCTCCTGGGATTGAAGAGAGTCCTGCTTGTCTACGTTGAGAGCATCTGTAGAGTGGAGAGCCTATCCCTGTCTGGGAAGATCCTCTATCACGTCTCAGACTACTTCTTTGTGCAGTGGTCCACCCTGAAAGACAAATACCCCAAATCAATTTACCTCGGAAGGATAGTCTGACTCTGGGAGGATAGTCTGACTCTGGGAGGATAGTCTGACTCTGGGAGGATAGTCTGACTCTGGGAGGATAGTCTGACTCTGGGAGGATAGTCTGACTCTGGGAAGATAGTCTGACTCTGGATAGACTATCTGGGGTGGAAAAAAGACTACCTTTTTGTCTTTACTGATACTATTTCAGCATGTTACAAATGGGAACACTTTGTTCTGATAGATCATGTTTAATAGTGTGTCTGCTTGATGGACTGTGATGTATATATTTCTACAAACTCCAATGTGAATACTTTGGAACATCGAGCCCTATACGTAATAACTACGTAAAGATGTTCTGGACCACTTCAATGTGTTATGAAATTGGTGTTTTTATTATATGGTGCCGTGTACAGTTTAAAGAAATACTAACTGGTAATCATACCTGATATGTAGCTACTGTATATCTGACTTGAGTGAGGTGTTGGTGTAACTACCATGTGAATAAATGACAGGATGGTGAAACCAGCTGTTGTCCTGTTTAGGGATATGACAGGATGGTGAAACCAGCTGTTGTCCTGTCTAGGGATATGACAGGATGGTGAAACCAGCTGTTGTCCTGTCTAGGGATATGACAGGATGGTGAAACCAGATGATGTCCTGTCTAGGGATATGACAGGATGGTGAAACCAGCTGTTGTCCTGTCTAGGGATATGACAGGATGGTGAAACCAGCTGTTGTCCTGTCTAGGGATATGACAGGATGGTGAAACCAGCTGTTGTCCTGTCTAGGGATATGACAGGATGGTGAAACCAGCTGTTGTCCTGTCTAGGGATATGACAGGATGGTGAAACCAGATGATGTCCTGTCTAGGGATATGACAGGATGGTGAAACCAGCTGTTGTCCTGTCTAGGGATATGACAGGATGGTGAAACCAGATGATGTCCTGTCTAGGGATATGACAGGATGGTGAAACCAGCTGTTGTCCTGTCTAGGGATATGACAGGATGGTGAAACCAGCTGTTGTCCTGTCTAGGGATATGACAGGATGGTGAAACCAGCTGTTGTCCTGTCTAGGGATATGACAGGATGGTGAAACCAGATGATGTCCTGTCTAGGGATATGACAGGATGGTGAAACCAGCTGTTGTCCTGTCTAGGGATATGACAGGATGGTGAAACCAGATGATGTCCTGTCTAGGGATATGACAGGATGGTGAAACCAGCTGTTGTCCTGTCTAGGGATATGACAGGATGGTGAAACCAGATGATGTCCTGTCTAGGGATATGACAGGATGGTGAAACCAGCTGTTGTCCTGTCTAGGGATATGACAGGATGGTGAAACCAGCTGTTGTCCTGTCTAGGGATATGACAGGATGGTGAAACCAGATGATGTCCTGTCTAGGGATATGACAGGATGGTGAAACCAGATGATGTCCTGTCTAGGGATATGACAGGATGGTGAAACCAGATGATGTAGAGTTGTCTAGAGATTTGTTTGAATATATAGTGTATGTGAACACACCTTCAAATGAGTGGATTTGGTTATTTCAGCCACACCTGTTGCTGAAGGGTGTATTAACTCCAGCATACAGCGATACAATCTCAGCCATGCAATCTCCATAGACAAACATTGACAAGTAGAATGGCCTTACTGAAGAGCTCAGTGACTTTCAATGTGGCACTGTCATGGGATGCCACCTTTCCAACAAGTCAGTAATTCAAATTTCTGCCCCGATCAACTGTAAGTGCTGTTATTGTGTACTAGAAAGTCTAGGAGCAAGAACTACTCCACTGGTTAGTGTTTTCCCACACAAGCTTACAGAATGGTAGTGCTGAAGCACGTAGTGACTAAAAATGTACTGTCCTCGGTTGCAACACTCACTACCGAGTTCCCAACTGCCTCTGGAAGCAACATCAGCACAACAACTGTTCATCGGGAGCTTCATGGAATGGGTTTCCATGGCCGAGTAGCCGCACACAAGCCTAAGATCACCATGCCAAGTGTCGGCTGGAGTGGTGTAAATCACCATGCCAACCAGGCTGGAGTGGTGTAAATCACCATGCCAACCAGGCTGGAGTGGTGTAAATCACCATGCCAACCAGGCTGGAGTGGTGTAAATCACCATGCCAACCAGGCTGGAGTGGTGTAAAGCTCACCACCATTGGACTCTGGAAATGCGTTCTCTGGTGTGATGAATCACGCTTCACCATCTGACAGTCCAACGGACTAATCTGTGTTTGGCGGATGCCAGGAGAACGCTACCTGCCCGAATGCATAGTGCCAACCTTAAAGTTTGGTGGATGAGGAATAATGGTCTGGGGCTGTTTTTCATGGTTCGGGCTTGGCCCCTTAGTTCCAGTTAATGCTACAGCATACAATGACATTCTAGACGATCTTGGGCTTCCAATTTTGCGGCAACAGTTTGGGGAAGGCCCTTTCCTGTTTCAGCCTGACAATGCTCTAAGCGAGGTCCATACAGAAATGGTTTGTAGAGATCGGTGTGGAAGAACTTGACTGGCCTGCACAGAGCCCTGACCTCAACCCCATTGAACACCTTTGGAATGAATTCAAACGCCGACTTCGAGCCAGGCCTAATCGCCCGACCTCACTAATGCTCTTGTGGCTGAATGGAAGCAAGTCCCTGCAACAATGTTCCAACATCTAGTTGAAAGCCTTCCCAGAAGAGTGGAGGCTGTTATAGCAGCAAAAGGGGGGGGACCAACTCCATATGAATGCCTATGATTTTGGAATGAGATGTTTGATGAGCAGGTGTCCACATACACTACATGACCAAAAGTATGTAACTGACTCGCCACACACAGACCATATCTTTTGAAATCTGAGCCCTTTTGAAGTTCATCTCTATGAGGATGACATAAGAATCCCCCGAGCTGCCAAGGTAAGAATCTGTCGTTCTGCCCCTGAACAAGGCAGTTAGCCCACTGTTCCTAGGCCGTCATTGTAAATAAGAACTGGTTCATAACTAACTTGCCTAGTTAAATAAAGGTTCAAAAAAAGAAAGTGGGTCAGTAAACATTACCCCTCTGGCCTCTTACTAAATCGAGTGGTATAGCTGACCATTTAGGAAGCTTGACTATAACTTAATAACAGACTTTATGAGAATTGATCATCCAAATATATTAAATTAGACTGTACCAAGATGAAGCAGAAGTATGACTGCTCTGCTCTGTATGACTCTGCCCAGCTCCTATATGACTGCCCAGCTCCTATATGACTCTGCTCTTATATGACTCTGCTCTGCTCCTATATGACTCTGCTCTGCTCCTATATGACTCTGCTCTGCTCCTATATGACTCTGCTCTGCTCCTATATGACTCTTCCCAGCTCCTATATGACTGCTCAGCTCCTATATGACTCTGCTCAGCTCCTATATGACTCTTCCCAGCTCCTATATGACTGCTCTGCTCCTATATGACTCTGCTCTGCATGACTCTGCTCTGCTCCTATATGACTCTGCTCAGCTCCTATATGACTGCTCAGCTCCTATACGACTCTGCTCAGCTCCTATATGACTCTTCCCAGCTCCTATATGACTCTGCTCAGCTCCTATACGACTCTGCTCAGCTCCTATATGACTCTGCTCAACTCCTATATGACTCTTCCCAGCTCCTATATGACTCTTCCCTGCTCCTATATGATTCTGCTCCTATATGACTCTTCCCAGCTCCTATACCAGGTGGAGTGTTGAAGATTAACTTCAGTTCTAAAATATTACCTGTAAACCTGACACTGACAAACTGCATACTTTCAAACAAGGTCCCTTTATACACACCGCAAAGGTTGAATGACATTGGAAGATCGATATCTCAACAAAGACAACCTGTGTGTGCGCCATGCCCTTGAGCCTCCTCTTCCACCTTGGATGGAGGCAAAGGGACCAACACTGCTTATTATGGACTCAGGGCTTCCAGTGTATAGCAGCTTGGCTGTTATTATTATCAATACACCAATAACATGCATGGCAACCACCCAAGATGTAATTGATATCTTCAGCGATTTATTAGACATTCTTATCCAGAGCAACTTACAGAAGCAATTATGTTTGAGTGTTTTGCTCAAAGGCACATCCACAGATTGTTCACCTAGTCAGCTCAAGGATTCAAACCAGCGACCTTTTGGTTCCCAGCCCTTAACCGCTAGGCTACCTGCCACCCTATCCAATCTATGAGAGGAACCTGGATCAGGTTGATCAATATAGGCTCATTATAGGGAATTAATTTAGTAGCCCTACAGATCAAACACATTGTTTTATATTTTATTTTACCTTTATTTAACTAGGCAAGTCAGTTAAGAACAAATTCGTATTTACAATGACGGCCTAGGAACATAAATAAATGTATAACTTACATATACTGTACATGTATAACATATAGGCTATTGTGCTTCAATTGCTGTCCTTTTTTCCCCATTCTGAATAACGGAAATGTGTAGCCACAACATCATTAAAGGGGACGTTTAATGTCAAACCAAATGCTCAGCAATAATAGATAACATGTAGGATTGTTCTTGTTAAAATGAGGAGGCATAAATCACTTGCATATAAATGCGCAGCAGTAGCAGCCTCCAACAATGAGCAGAGGGTATGTATATTCGGCTCCTTTGATTGGCTCTGAAGTGTTCCGTCAAAAGTCTTGCGACATTTTTTCAACACAAAAAAAAGTAGGTATTGAAGTCGAGACGTTTCGGTGTCCGACCCGACACTGCGATACTCACACACCACCACATCCGCACAGATTTAAACTCCTCTTTTGGACTGACTGAACGGGACCCAGAAGTACGCTGTTCATTGAGTGATACAAATTAACCGAAAAGGAATCGTTTAAGCTCCTTTGTAGCAAAGGAATATTGACTGTTAAATCTCGAACAAAGATGACTTCATTCAATAAGGGACCAGCCTACGGATTATCAGCAGAGGTGAAAAGCAAAGTGAGTAAAGAACCCGACTGGTAGTTAAATCATTCGTTTCGGGATATTTATAACCACATGGTTTATTATTGACGTTTTTTGACTAACCAACCAGGTCTGCTGCTGCGTGCTACAGCTAGGTTAGGATACAGGTAACCGATTAAACTCAACTCCGCTCTATGAACGCTCCGTCGTACATCGTGGAATTGAGTTTAGTCGGATAGGATAGGCCTACAGGCAGAGTTGAAAATATGAGTATTTGTTTTGAGACGGGGGTTTATTCGATTCTGATGGACAATTGTGGTTGATGGGCTACATATAAACTTAGACGAAAAGTAGAAAATTGTTTTCCCGGAGTTTCTCTCACATCAATTAAGATAGGCAGGCCTAAATTTACGAAATATTTCAATAAAACCAATCACTGGAAGTGGCATGGATGGAAGCCAAGTCCAATTCATTGTTCGTAGCAGGGAGACATTATTAAGGAGTCAGTAACGTAGGGGGGCGATGGATAGATAGGCCATGCCCCCACATTTCAATTGGGCAACCAATGGGGAGAGATTATGACTTTAAATCAAATGTATTTATAAAGCCCTTCATACATCAGCTGATGTCACAAAGTGCTGTACAGAAACCCACCCTAAAACCCCAAACAGCAAGCAATGCAGATGTAGAAGCACAGTGGCTAGGAAAAACTCCATAGAAAGGCCAGAACCTAGAAAGAAACCTAGAGAGGAACCAGGCTATGAGGGGTGGCCAGTCCTCTTCTGGCTGTGCTGGGTGGAGATAACAGAAAATGGCCAAGATATTCAAATGTTCATAGATGACCAGCATGGTCAAATAATAATAATCACAGTGGTTGTCGAGGGTGCAACAGGTCAGCACCTCAGGCGTCAATGTCAGTTGGCTTTTCATAGCCGATCATTGAGAGTATCTCTACCGCTTCTGCTGTCTCTAGAGAGTTGAAAATTCACATCCGGTGAACAGGTCAGGGTTCCATAGCCGCAGGCAGAACAGTTGAAACTGGAGCAGCAGCACGGCCAGGTGGACTGGGGACAGCAAGGAGTCATCAGGCCAGGTAGTCCTGAGGCATGGTCCTAGGGCTCAGGTCCTCCGAGAGGGAGAAAGAAAGAGAGAAGGAGAGAATTAGAGAGAGCATACTTAAATTCACACAGGACACCGGATAAGACAGGAGAAGTACTCCAGTTATAACTTTCCATTGTAACACTGTAATTAACTGTACAGCTGTCAGTCATATGTTGGAATAGGTTCATTCATGTTAATTTAACAAACATGTATTATTGTTTAAAGCCACACTCCTGAATGTGTTTCAATGACAGCCCATTTAAGTGAGAGAAATGTAACCACTTTCAAGTTGTGTAGATGGAGTTATGAATGCAGGCACTTACAGTCCATGAGAGATAGTTTTTATACACATTTTACAACAACAACAAAAATGAAATCTTGAGGTTAAACAACCTTACATTCTGTCTTACATTCAAGGCTAGACAGTTAAAGTAAACATAGTTATACTCAAATGGGTATGTAATTAGTTGAAATGACCATTGAACAGTAGGAAATAATGTGGATTGTATAAGTTGGCTGTCTGGATACTGTCAAGCTGTTCTCAGAAGAAAATATCAGGGTAGTATTACATCATTAGAGGAATGTCTGGTTCTTAGAACGTTGGTCTCTTAGGCTACCAATAGGAAATGACTGAATTATGACATCATCGGTCAGCCTACCCATCGAAAACAGGCAGTCAAGGCCGGAGGAGAAAGGCCCATGTTTAACGTGTTAGACGGCTATGTGAAACTGTCTCATGTTAACAGTTTCTGTCTGCCCAGTCTCTGTTTGCCTTGATAGCATTGGTGCCAACTGAGCAAACCAAGCGTTCTCTCCAGATAAAAGATTAGCAGACTGTCATGGTCTACTTCCTGTTGGCCAATGATGAGAATATCAGGTTAAAGAGAGAAGACAACGGTCACTTTTCAACAAAGCTGAAGGAGTTATTGACCAGGACAATGACTTGTGAACAACACAGTGGAATCTGGGATACTGGTAGTGCGTTGTCAGTTAGCAGAAAGCTGGTCATCGACAGAAACCTATCAAGTGTTGTTAGAGTAGCTTTTAAGTGACATATTTCGATGTCGACTTTTGACACACTGAGTCAGTAGTTTGTCAAACGTCAGCAGATGTCAATGTATCAAGCTCTGACTGAATACAGAGCAGAAACTGGAGGAACCAGCATGCTTTTAATAAATCTGTTGTAACAATAACCTGTGCTGAGGTCGCATGTCAGACATGCTTAGAATGCCTCAATGATCCATCTCTATCTCCAGCATCACCATAGTCTCACATTGACACACTTCCTGAACATGAGAAACTAGAACCTGGAAACCAAGGTTACTGGCAACAAACAACACAATCTGAAAGATCTCTAATTCACTGAGCTACAAGTCTGACATCTCTCACTGTCTTTATCTCGCCCTTCTGTTATAAGTTTTGTCCTTTTGAGAAGTCTCTCTACCGGAAGATGGGATATTATGAGAACAGATTGACTGAGCTGTGGTTCCAGACAGGGTTAAAATCCTGTGTCTCAAACCATCTCTCTCTCTGTTTGTCTTGCCTTAATGAGACCAGAGCATCTCATTCCGTAAAGGCTCAGTGCAGACACAAATGTCCTGTGTGTTTAATATTCATTTACACACTGAGGTTGGAATAATACCGTGCAAATGATGATAATGACCTTTTAGTGTAAGAGCTGTTTGAAAAGACTGTCTGAAATCTCTGCCTCTTTTGGCCTGCCTGGTGACGTCACCAGCCGGTAAATGAGTTAATAGACCAATAAGAAAGAGTGTTCCAAACCTCTGCCAATAACAGCTAGTTTTCAGTTTCCCCCTCCCTACTCAGACCAGTCCTAGCAAAGTTCTTGCTTGAGAAATGACTCTTTGATATAAAAAAAAAGGGGGAAAAAGCTGTTTGTTTTCAATTAAAATGGTCCTAAATAATCACAGTAAGGTATTTCATTTTTACCCAGAAATGATTTGATATTGAGATAAAAACGGCCGTATTGGCCCTTTTATTAACTACTTAGTGGCCCCTGTTTATGTTTGCGGTCGTATGACAAGCTTTTGGGTGAGGTAATCTTCTAAACCTTGACTGAAATCAGATGAGCGAGAGTAGTTCAACCAACGCTGGGCTGGCCCAGCCGGGAAAACATTTAAATGAAAATATCGTCTCTTTGTTTTTCTAATGCTTTGTGTGCTTTCCGGTATTTTCCAGGGTGGCTGCCAACAACGGCTTTATTTGAGAGCTACTTGTATTAATATGCAGCGGATTCTGACAGCTGGAAATGAAAAGCAGCTTGGTTTTCTAATGTGTATACGTGTTAATCTTAACAGATGACCAGCATCTGTCAATCAACTACACACACACACACACACACACACACACACACACACACACACACACACACACACACACACACACACACACACACACACACACACACACACACACACACACACACACACACACACACACACTGAGTGGCGCAGCCGTCTAAGGCGCTGCATCTCTGTACATAGAGGCATCACTACAGTCCCTGGTTCGAATCCAGGCTGTGTCACATCCGGACGTGATTGGGAGTCCCAAAGGGTGGCGCACAATTGGCCCAGCGTAGTCCGGGTTTGGCCGGGGTAGGCAGTCATTGTAAATAAGAATTTGTTCTTAACTGACTTGCCTAGTTAAATTTTAAAAAATGCAAAATAAACACACACACTTTAAATGAAGAACTTTAATAATTTTTACTGAAAAGAAGAAACAGCTTATAGAAAAAGCGGAATTTTTGTAACTGTCACTGTGTTCAAAGTTACTTTCCCTCAGCCAATTTTATTTATATAGTCCTTCAAATCATCATGTCACTCATTAGTAATCAAAGAAGCCTGAAGTGCTGTACAGCGGGTCACCACCACTCTCCGAGGTTGAAGTGTGGAACCACCACTCTCCGGGGTTGAAGTGTGGAACCACCACTCTCCGGGGTTGAAGTGTGGAACCACCACTCTCCGAGGTTGAAGTGTGGAACCACCACTCTCCGAGGTTGAAGTGTGGAACCACCACTCTCCGGGGTTGAAGTGTGGAACCACCACTCTCCGGGGTTGAAGTGTGGAACCACCACTCTCCGGGGTTGAAGTGTGGAACCACCACTCTCCGGGGTTGAAGTGTGGAACCACCACTCTCCGGGGTTGAAGTGTGGAACCACCACACTCCGAGGTTGAAGTGTGGAACCACCACTCTCCGGGGTTGAAGTGTGGAACCACCACTCTCCGAGGTTGAAGTGTGGAACCACCACTCTCCGAGGTTGAAGTGTGGAACCACCACTCTCCGGGGTTGAAGTGTGGAACCACCACTCTCCGGGGTTGAAGTGTGGAACCACCACTCTCCGGGTTTGAAGTGTGGAACCACCACTCTCCGGGGTTGAAGTGTGGAACCACCACTCTCCGGGGTTGAAGTGTGGAACCACCACTCTCCGGGGTTGAAGTGTGGAACCACCACTCTCCGAGGTTGAAGTGTGGAACCACCACTCTCCGAGGTTGAAGTGTGGAACCACCACTCTCCGGGGTTGAAGTGTGGAACCACCACTCTCCGGGGTTGAAGTGTGGAACCACCACTCTCCGGGGTTGAAGTGTGGACCAAACGTCTAACTGGTGTTCCCTTGACCTTACTTCTCAAGTGTTTTAAAATAGAACAGGGATTCCCTCTGGAGCCTCGGAACACATGAGCA
This sequence comes from Salvelinus alpinus, assembly GCF_045679555.1. Classification (NCBI taxonomy): domain Eukaryota; kingdom Metazoa; phylum Chordata; class Actinopteri; order Salmoniformes; family Salmonidae; genus Salvelinus; species Salvelinus alpinus. The sequence continues at coordinate 10,279,490 of NC_092095.1, forward strand.
CACTTCCATCTTGTCTACAGCAGTTGGAGGGAACTTCAAGATGAATTATTTATCCAGTTCTTGAGGTCACTGCTCTTGTTAAGGGTAGAGCTTTTCCAGAATCCGGTGCTTTCAATGTGAAAGAGAGAGTTGTTAATGAGGCCTGAAGGAGTTTGGTTACCACCGAGTAGCCTCTAACTCAGTGGACACCAACCGGTCCATCGTGATCTTCAAGGCATTCCTAGTCGATCACCAAACATTTTTGTAGCACAAGCAATTAGAGTTTGCTTTTCTATCTTTTAATTTTATTTGTGCTGAGCTGTTGGCGGTAGGTGTACTTTATACAGAAACCCTGTTCACTGGGTAGGCAAAGTGTTCCTGTTATGAACTATTTCATTTGCCTGACAAGACAAATTCCACCTACCCGGTGGACCAAGAGGTCTGTGGATAAATCCAGTGTGCCTACTGCACCGGCCAATCGGGTGGCTCCAGTCACTGTGCATATAACTTGCGTCCAAGAGCCCGGCCACAGCAAAGTTTGATACTGGCCTACGTGAGATTTTATCACTTTTATCAAACCATGATCAGAGAGAGACTGTGAAAGAATACAGCAAAGAGCTGCTGTTTAACTTTTTATTCACTGTTTTCATTCAACTCCATTACAAACCATAAAATGTGCTTCTCTCTCCTTCCACTCGCAATGCAGCTGCAATGAATGAGTAGCCAAGTCTATCGATAGCCCTGCCTTTTTATTATTATTAGCAGCTCGTCGTGTCTATTTTAATATCGAGGAATTTTTCACTTTCTCTGTTCATAGGAACAACATGAATTTGTGCGTGAGGCAGATGTGGTTGTGGTGCGGCTCGAGTGTCCCCTCTCTAGTCAGTCTCACCGGAGGTAAGGAAGGGGAGAGCAGGGACCGTGAGAGGCAGACCCTCTGCTGGCCCCTTCCTCCATTGAGACCAATGCCGTATTCAAAACAATTGGAAACTCGGAAATCTCAGACTTCTGACTTCAGTACGTTCAATACAACTGGGAACTCTGAAGAAAAACGAAATTCCACTGGGGAAAATCATTTTCAACGGTTATCCAACTCGGAATTCAAAAAGTCGTAAACTCTGGCATCTTTCTAGAGCTCCGACTTTTCGACCTGAAGATCACTGATGTCATGATTTTTTCCAGAGTTCACCGTTCTCTTGAAACCATCATGCCCATCAGATGCAGGTACCATCCAACCAACCAGCAGGTACCAACCAGTAAAATAAAAAAGTGAATTATTTACATTTATGTTCCACTGTGCCTCGCAACTGCTAAACCAACTGATCTATTTTGTTATCAAAGCTTGAGTTTTGAAATACAATATGGTCTGAGAAGAACAATATTGGCAGACAAGGCATATAGCCAATATGCTGTGAAAATGTATTAGACCTACTGCACAAACCTTATTCCTACAGAACTGCTTTTATCCCATAAGAATCTAAGCTGTCTAGCTATATGGAATTGTTTTAAGAAGGTCATACCAAGGATCATTTAGCGCCCAGTCTATCACTGGGACCAAGCTTCCTGCCATCCAGGACCAATATACCAGGCGGTGTCAGAGGAAGGCCCAAAAAATGGTCAAAGACTCCAGTCACCCAAGTCATAGCCTGTTCTCTACTACCGCACGGCAATCGGTACCGGAGCACCAAGTCCAGGTCCAAAAGGCTCCTTAACAGCTTCTACCCCCAAACCATAAGACTGCTGATCAAATTAATCAAATGTATGTACATTGACCCCCCCCCCCCCCCCCCTTTGTTTTTGTTTTTACACTGCTGCTACTCGCTGTTTATTATCCAACCACTAGGAGGCAGGTAGCCTACTGGTTAGAGTGTTGGACTTGTAACCGCAAGGTTGCAAGTTTGAATCCCCGAGCTGACAAGGTAAAAAATCTGTCATTCTGACCCTGAACAAGGAAGCATTTCACAGTAAGGTAATACCTGTTGTATTCAGGGCATGTGACAAATAACATTTGATTTGATTTTGAATTTTAAGACCCCTTGAAGTATAAAAAAATATATTTTATACAATTATTTTTGGCCTTACTGCTATTAGCCCATAGAAACACGATGAATAACAGATTCACTACATGGAACAACAGATGGTAACAAATATCAAAAGGAAATTTGTTCTAAAGTGTTTGTCCTATATCTAAGAGATAAGATCAGAATATATATATATATATACAGAGAAGAGCTGGGCTGAGCCGGAACTGCCCTCCCATATGGGTGGGATGTAAGAGCGGGAACTGCCCTCCCATAGGGGTGGGATGTAAGAGCGGGAACTGCCCTCCCATAGGGGTGGGATGTAAGAGCGGGAACTGCCCTCCCATAGGGGTGGGATGTAAGAGCGGGAACTGCCCTCCCATAGGGGTGGGATGTAAGAGCGGGAACTGCCCTCCCATAGGGGTGGGATGTAAGAGCGGGAACTGCCCTCCCATAGGGGTGGGATGTAAGAGCGGGAACTGCCCTCCCATAGGGGTGGGATGTAAGAGCGGGAACTGCCCTCCCATAGGGGTGGGATGTAAGAGCGGGAACTGCCCTCCCATAGGGGTGGGATGTAAGAGTGGGAACTGCCCTCCCATAGGGGTGGGATGTAAGAGTGGGAACTGCCCTCCCATAGGGGTGGGATGTAAGAGTGGGAACTGCCCTCCCATAGGGGTGGGATGTAAGAGTGGGAACTGCCCTCCCATAGGGGTGGGATGTAAGAGTGGGAACTGCCCTCCCATAGGGGTGGGATGTAAGAGTGGGAACTGCCCTCCCATAGGGGTGGGATGTAAGAGTGGGAACTGCCCTCCCATAGGGGTGGGATGTAAGAGTGGGAACTGCCCTCCCATAGGGGTGGGATGTAAGAGTGGGAACTGCCCTCCCATAGGGGTGGGATGTAAGAGTGGGAACTGCCCTCCCATAGGGGTGGGATGTAAGAGTGGGAACTGCCCTCCCATAGGGGTGGGATGTAAGAGTGGGAACTGCCCTCCCATAGGGGTGGGATGTAAGAGTGGGAACTGCCCTCCCATAGCGGTGGGATGTAAGAGCGGGAACTGCCCTCCCATAGCGGTGGGATGTAAGAGCGGGAACTGCCCTCCCATAGCGGTGGGATGTAAGAGCGGGAACTGCCCTCCCATAGCGGTGGGATGTAAGAGCGGGAACTGCCCTCCCATAGGGGTGGGATGTAAGAGCGGGAACTGCCCTCCCATAGGGGTGGGATGTAAGAGTGGGAACTGCCCTCCCATAGGGGTGGGATGTAAGAGCGGGAACTGCCCTCCCATAGGGGTGGGATGTAAGAGCGGGAACTGCCCTCCCATAGCGGTGGGATGTAATAGCGGGAACTGCCCTCCCATAGCGGTGGGATGTAAGAGCGGGAACTGCCCTCCCATAGGGGTGGGATGTAAGAGCGGGAACTGCCCTCCCATAGGGGTGGGATGTAAGAGCGGGAACTGCCCTCCCATAGCGGTGGGATGTAAGAGCGGGAACTGCCCTCCCATAGCGGTGGGATGTAAGAGCGGGAACTGCCCTCCCATAGGGGTGGGATGTAAGAGCGGGAACTGCCCTCCCATAGCGGTGGGATGTAACAGTGGGAACTGCCCTCCCATAGGGGTGGGATGTAAGAGCGGGAACTGCCCTCCCATAGGGGTGGGATGTAAGAGCGGGAACTGCCCTCCCATAGCGGTGGGATGTAATAGCGGGAACTGCCCTCCCATAGCGGTGGGATGTAAGAGCGGGAACTGCCCTCCCATAGGGGTGGGATGTAAGAGCGGGAACTGCCCTCCCATAGGGGTGGGATGTAAGAGCGGGAACTGCCCTCCCATAGCGGTGGGATGTAAGAGCGGGAACTGCCCTCCCATGGGGGTGGGATGTAAGAGCGGGAACTGCCCTCCCATAGCGGTGGGATGTAAGAGCGGGAACTGCCCTCCCATAGGGGTGGGATGTAAGAGCGGGAACTGCCCTCCCATAGGGGTGGGATGTAAGAGCGGGAACTACCCTCCCATAGCGGTGGGATGTAAGAGCGGGAACTGCCCTCCCATAGCGGTGGGATGTAAGAGCGGGAACTGCCCTCCCATAGGGGTGGGATGTAAGAGCGGGAACTGCCCTCCCATAGGGGTGGGATGTAAGAGCGGGAACTGCCCTCCCATAGGGGTTGGATGTAAGAGCGGGAACTGCCCTCCCATAGCGGTGGGATGTAAGAGCGGGAACTGCCCTCCCATAGGGGTGGGATGTAAGAGCGGGAACTGCCCTCCCATAGGGGTGTGATGTAAGAGCGGGAACTGCCCTCCCAGAGCGGGAACTGCCCTCCCATAGGGGTGGGATGTAAGAGTGGGAACTGCCCTCCCATAGGGGTGGGATGTAAGAGTGGGAACTGCCCTCTCATAGGGGTGGGATGTAAGAGCGGGAACTGCCCTCCCATAGGGGTGGGATGTAAGCACCATGGTCTTATAGTGGATGTGAGCTTCGACTGGAAGCCGGTGGAGTGTGCGGAGGAGCGCAGTGACATGAGAGAATTTAGGAAGGTTGAACACCAGGCGGACTGCAGTGTTCTGGATAAGTTGCAGGGGTTTGATGGGCACAAGCGGGGAGCCCAGCCAACAGAGAGTTGCAGTCGTCCAGACGGGAGAGGACAAGTGCCTGGATTAGGACCTGCTCCGCTTACTGTGTGAGGTATGGTTGTACTCTACGGATGTTGTAGAGCGAGACACTGCTTTGATGTTTGCAGAGAACGACAGGGTGTTGTCCAGGTTCCCGCCAAGGTTCTTTGCACTCTGGGAGGGTGCCACTGGTGTTGTCAACCGTGATGGAGAGGTCTGAGCAGGCAGGCCTTCCCCGTGAAGAAGAGCAGCTCCGTCTTGTTGAGCTTGAGGTGGTGGGTCGACATCCAAGTTGAGATATTTGCCAGTCACGCAGAGATGCTGTCGCCACCTGGGTGTCAGAAGGGGGAAGGAGAAAAGTACTTGAGTGTCATCCTCATAGCAATGATAGGAGAGACCTGGTAACTCATCTGGATATGCGCGTCAGCCTTTTGCACGTCAATTCTGATGACTGGTCATTGGCGTTGGGCAACAATCAAGACGCGCAACTTTTTGGTTCCGAAGCATTGATGAGAATTTAACGACGACTTGAGGGCGGTGGGTTCGGAACAAGAACGACAAAAACGTTTATATAAATGTTTTTTTATATCACCACCCAAAAGGGCACTTTGTAGACTGGAAGGGCAAAGGAGCATGTGCTCTGCACAGGTAGAGCCCTGTCTGAGCATGTGCTCTGCACAGGTAGAGCCCTGTCTGAGCATGTGCTCTGCACAGGTAGAGCCCTGTCTGAGCATGTTCTCTGCACAAGTAGGTAGAGCCCTGTCTGAGCACGTGCTCTGCACAGGTAGAGCCCTGTCTGAGCATGTTCTCTGCACAGGTAGAGCCCTGTCTGAGCATGTTCTCTGCACAGGTAGAGCCCTGTATGAGCACGTGCTCTGCACAGGTAAAGCCCTGTCTGAGCACGTGCTCTGCACAGGTAGAGCCCTGTCTGAGCACGTGCTCTGCACAGGTAGAGCCCTGTCTGAGCACGTGCTCTGCACAGGTAGAGCCCTGTCTGAGCACGTGCTCTGCACAGGTAGAGCCCTGTCTGAGCACGTGCTCTGCACAGGTAGAGCCCTGTCTGAGCACGTGCTCTGCACAGGTAGAGCCCTGTCTGAGCACGTGCTCTGCACAGGTAGAGCCCTGTCTGAGCACGTGCTCTGCACAGGTAGAGCCCTGTCTGAGCACGTGCTCTGCACAGGTAGAGCCCTGTCTGAGCACGTGCTTTGCACAGGTAGAGCCCTGTCTGAGCACGTGCTCTGCACAGGTAGAGCCCTGTCTGAGCATGTGCCCAACTCTATTTATATGTGGGATATTGTTTTTAAACAGGAAAAAGTTCTGAGCATGTGCTCTGCAGATGCAGGAAAAGATGCATGAAAAGTTCCATTACAGATGGAGAAAGAGAGAGAGCTGCAGGGAGGTGGGTTGGAGTGTTCCCATACTATATCCCTCCCTGCATTGGTTCAGGCTGGATCTCCTCTTCACAGCGAGATTCTGATTCCTGAATTCCTTGTTGTCATATTAAGCCCAGTGATGCTGTTTTGGGGTGAATAGGAAGTGAGCCCTTTTCCTGAACCATTGTTCAGCTTCTTTTTAACTATCAGATTCCAGTAGAGCAAGATAAATAGTGGGGGTTTCACCAACCTTGTTCAACTTGGATGAGTCTTTGGGAAGGATACTGTTAACTTGTGCACGTATGTGTTTGTGATAACACTATTGTCCATTACAACACGTTAAAGACTTGATGGAAAAGGATCGACTGGTGGGCTTTTTGTTAGACCAGTATTGCAATATATTATTTTTAAATGGCAAAAACAAATGTAAACACAAAGCAGACCAAACACTTTGGTTCTTTAAAAACCTGCTGTGCTATAGCTTGTGAAAAATGTGTGTTGACTCAGGATGATAAATGTTGTTTGTTTTCCAACATTAAGGCTGTTTTCCTAAAGAAGTTAAATCCTCTTCGTGTTTTTGTTTCCTTTAAATTTTTATTGAACCTTTTTATTTAACTTTCCAAGATACTAACTAGTACCACGATACTGGTATCGTCCCAGCCCTACTTTTTGGTATGAAAAACTTGGTTATGCAGTATGTCTCAAGTTAAGATTTGGCCTTTTGTGCCTAAATGTGAGATTTTTTTTACGACATGTCAGTGCTTGGTTTTATTTCAGTACCAAGCTACAGTGCTTTCAGGAAAGTATTCAGACCCCTTGACGTTTTCCACATTTTGTTACATTACAGCCTTTTTCTAAAATGGATTGAAAAATAAAATCCTTATCAATCTACACACAATACCCCATAATGACAAAGTAAAACAGGTTTAGAAATGTTTGGTAATTTATATAAATAAAAAAATTGAAATATTACATTTACATAAGTATTCAGACCCTTTACTCAGTACTTTGTTGAAGCACCTTTGGCAGCCTCGAGTCTTCTTGGGTATGACGCTACAAGCTTGGCACACCTGTATTTGGGGAGTTTCTCCTATTCTTCTCTGCAGATCCTCTCAAGCTTTGTTTGGGAGTGTTGCTGCACAGCTATTTTCAGGTCTCTCCAGAGATGTTTGATTGGGTTCAAGTCCAGGCTCTGGACATTCAGAGACGTGTCCCGAAGCCACCCCTGTGTTGTCTTAGCTGTATGCTTAGGGTCGTTGTCCTGTTGGAAGGCAAACCTTTTCTCTGGAGCAGTTTTCATCAAGGATCTCTCTGTACTTTGTTCCTTTCATCTTTGCCTCGATTCTGACTAGTCTACCAGTCCCTGGCACTGAAAAACATCCCTACAGCATGATGCTGCCACCACCTTGCTTCACCATAAGGATGGTGCCAGGTTTCTTCCAGACGTGACGCTTGGCATTCAGGCCAAAGAGTTCAATCTTGGTTTCATCAGACCAGAGAATCTTATTTCTCGTGGTCTGAGAGTCTTTAGGTGGCTTTTGGTCAACTACAAGCTGGCTGTCATGTGCCTTTTACTGAGGAGTGGCTTCCTTCTGGCTATTCTACCATAAAGGCCTGATCGGTGGAGTGCTGCAGAGACTGTTATCCTTCTGGAAGGTTCTCCCCTTCTCCACGGAGGAACTCTAGAGCTCTGCCAGAGTGACAATCGGGTTCTTGGTCACCTCCCTGACCAAGGCCCTTCTCCCCCCATTGTTCAGTTTGGCCGGGCGGCCAGCTTTAGGAAGAGTCTTGGTGGTTCCAAACTTCTATTTAAGAATGATGGAGGACACTCTGTTTTTGGGGACCTTGAATGCTGCAGCATTTTTTTGGGGTACCCTTCCCCAGATCTGTGGCTCGACACAATCCTGTCTCTCCATCTATTTTGTGAAGTGCACCAGTCCCTCCTGCAGCAAAGCATCCCCACAACATGATACTGCCACCCCCGTGCTTCACGGTTGGGATGGTGCAAGCCTCCCCCTTCTTCCTTCAAACATAACGATGGTCATTATGGCCAAACAGTTCTATTTTTGTTTCATCAGACCAGAGGACATTTCTCCAAAAAGTACAATCTTTGTCCCCATGTGCCGTTTCAAACCGTTTTCATGGCGGTTTTGGAGCAGTGACTTCCTCCTTGCTGAGCGGCCTTTCAGGTTATGTCGATATAGGACTCGTTTTACTGTGGATATAGATACGTTTTTACCTGTTCCCAGCAACATCTTCACAAGGTCCTTTGCTGTTGTTCTGGGATTGATTTGCACTTTTCGCACCAAAGTACATTAATCTCCAGGAGACAGAACGCATCTCCTTCCCGAGCGGTATGACGGCTGCGTGGTCCCGTGTTGTTTATACTTGCGTACTATTGTTTGTACAGATAAACGTGGTACCTTCAGGCATTTGGAAATTGCTCCCAAGGATGAACCAGACTTGTGGAGGTCTGCAATTGTTTTTCTGAGGTCTTGGCTGATTGCTTTTGATTTTCCCATGATGTCAAGCAGAGGCACAGAGTATGAAGGTAGGCCTTGAAATACATCCACAGGTACACCTCAAATTGACTCAAATAATGTCAATTAGCCTATCAGAGGCTTCTAAAGCCATGACATAATTTTCTGGAATTTTCCAAGCTGTTTAAAGGCACAGTCAACTTAGTGTATTTAAACTTCTGACCCACTGGAATTGTGATACAATGAGTTATAAGTGAAATAATGTGTCTGTAAACAATTGTTGGAAAAATTACTTGTCATGCACAAAGTAGATGTCCTAACCGACTTGCCCAAACTATAGTTTGTTAACAAGACATTTGTGGAGTGGTTGAAAAATGAGTTTTAATGACTCCAACCTAAGTGTATGTAAACTTCTGACTTCAATTGTGTATAAACATTTCTAGTTCACTTCACATTTCTAGCACATCCAGTCTATTCACATTATGCTGAATGTTTTCAGAGCTAACGGATAGTGGTTAAATATTAATGAATACCAGCTGGACAGTACTTGGTCGTGTGTGTGATTTGAACAAATGGTTAATCAAGTGGGGGTCATTCTGGTCAACGAATGTTCTGGTTTCATTCTATCGGTGAATCTCCCGGTTAGAGATGACCTCAATTATATAAGATATTGCGTAAATGGGAACGGTAACTTCATTGTAAGAAACTTTGACTGTAGAATTGACTAGAACGTGTTAATTTCGAAAGAGAGTAACAACACCGGACTGGATACTGATTTAAACAGCGATTGCCTCGACAGTGGTGTATCTGTCCTACATTGAATTGATCGTGATCGTGTTGCACTTCTTAGGCATTCTGTACCTCAAACCCTTCTCCTTCCAGATGTTTCTACAGCGTCATCAGGAAATGCATTGGCTACAGAGTTGGGTGGTGAGGAGGGGTTCCTGGCAGCATTCCTAGAGGAGGACTGCTGTGCTGAGAGAGAGAACTGAAAAAAGAAAAATCTCTCCTCTAATCTTCCCTGATTTCTCTCTGAGGAGGCTCAGTGTGTTTTTTGGTGATGGTAGGATTTCTAGCTGCAATCAGTCAGTGGCACAAAAAGCCTGAGATGAATTCCTGTAAATGACCGTGTGCTCTCTCTCAAGCTGTTCAGAAAGGAGGGAGACGTTCCTTCCACTCCTCCCAGTCCTTTCATTCCTTTCATTGAGCCAGAACACCACTTCTGTCCTTTTACGAGATGGAGGGGCATTTGAAGATTTGCCCTTTTGTCTGTTATTAAGTTGAGAGCAGGGCCTCATTTCTGACATCAAATCCCAGAGGGAAATGGACAAACACACACACCCCATTGCTTCAGAGAGGGCACGTCTTTCTGTTGACTGCTTTGACATCCCAGCTGACAGGCTTTCGTGTGTGTGGGGGGGTTTGCTACAAGTTTATGGGCTTTTAGTGTCACAGAGTGGTCCTGAAAAGCTGTCGTTACCTCACTGTTTTTATTAGCAGCTGGTCAGTAGAACGCTTGGTTTGCATTGCTAGCCCGTATATGGCACCCCCCCTTGAAGCCCAGTACTGGCATTTGGTGCTAACGAGGTAAATCCATGCACAGGGAATACACTATGTTTAGCCAGTAAATCCATGCACAGGGAATAAACTATGTTTAGCCAGTAAATCCATGCACAGGGAATAAACTATGTTTAGCCAGTAAATCCATGCACAGGGAATAAACTATGTTTAGCCAGTAAATCCATGCACAGGGAATAAACTATGTTTAGCCAGTAAATCCATGCACAGGGAATAAACTATGTTTAGCCAGTAAATCCATGCACAGGGAATAAACTATGTTTAGCCAGTAAATCCATGCACAGGGAATAAACTATGTTTAGCAGTAAATCCATGCACAGGGAATAAACTATGTTTAGCAGTAAATCCATGCACAGGGAATAAACTATGTTTAGCAGTAAATCCATGCACAGGGAATAAACTATGTTTAGCAGTAAATCCATGCACAGGGAATAAACTACGTTTAGCCAGTAAATCCATGCACAGGGAATAAACTACGTTTAGCCAGTAAATCCATGCACAGGGAATAAACTACGTTTAGCCAGTAAATCCATGCACAGGGAATAAACTACGTTTAGCCAGTAAATCCATGCACAGGGAATAAACTACGTTTAGCCAGTAAATCCATGCACAGGGAATAAACTACGTTTAGCCAGTAAATCCATGCACAGGGAATAAACTACGTTTAGCCAGTAAATCCATGCACAGGGAATAAACTACGTTTAGCCAGTAAATCCATGCACAGGGAATAAACTACGTTTAGCAGTAAATCCATGCACAGGGAATAAACTAAGTTTAGCAGTAAATCCATGCACAGGGAATAAACTATGTTTAGCAGTAAATCCATGCACAGGGAATAAACTACGTTTAGCAGTAAATCCATGCACAGGGAATAAACTACGTTTAGCAGTAAATCCATGCACAGGGAATAAACTACGTTTAGCAGTAAATCCATGCACAGGGAATAAACTACGTTTAGCAGTAAATCCATGCACAGGGAATAAACTACGTTTAGCAGTAAATCCATGCACAGGGAATAAACTACGTTTAGCAGTAAATCCATGCACAGGGAATAAACTACGTTTAGCAGTAAATCCATGCACAGGGAATAAACTACGTTTAGCAGTAAATCCATGCACAGGGAATAAACTACGTTTAGCAGTAAATCCATGCACAGGGAATAAACTACGTTTAGCAGTAAATCCATGCACAGGGAATAAACTACGTTTAGCAGTAAATCCATGCACAGGGAATAAACTACGTTTAGCAGTAAATCCATGCACAGGGAATAAACTACGTTTAGCAGTAAATCCATGCACAGGGAATAAACTACGTTTAGCAGTAAATCCATGCACAGGGAATAAACTACGTTTAGCAGTAAATCCATGCACAGGGAATAAACTACGTTTAGCAGTAAATCCATGCACAGGGAATAAACTACGTTTAGCAGTAAATCCATGCACAGGGAATAAACTACGTTTAGCAGTAAATCCATGCACAGGGAATAAACTACGTTTAGCAGTAAATCCATGCACAGGGAATAAACTACGTTTAGCAGTAAATCCATGCACAGGGAATAAACTACGTTTAGCAGTAAATCCATGCACAGGGAATAAACTACGTTTAGCAGTAAATCCATGCACAGGGAATAAACTACGTTTAGCAGTAAATCCATGCACAGGGAATAAACTACGTTTAGCAGTAAATCCATGCACAGGGAATAAACTACGTTTAGCAGTAAATCCATGCACAGGGAATAAACTACGTTTAGCAGTAAATCCATGCACAGGGAATAAACTACGTTTAGCAGTAAATCCATGCACAGGGAATAAACTACGTTTAGCAGTAAATCCATGCACAGGGAATAAACTACGTTTAGCAGTAAATCCATGCACAGGGAATAAACTACGTTTAGCAGTAAATCCATGCACAGGGAATAAACTACGTTTAGCAGTAAATCCATGCACAGGGAATAAACTACGTTTAGCAGTAAATCCATGCACAGGGAATAAACTACGTTTAGCAGTAAATCCATGCACAGGGAATAAACTACGTTTAGCAGTAAATCCATGCACAGGGAATAAACTACGTTTAGCAGTAAATCCATGCACAGGGAATAAACTACGTTTAGCAGTAAATCCATGCACAGGGAATAAACTACGTTTAGCAGTAAATCCATGCACAGGGAATAAACTACGTTTAGCAGTAAATCCATGCACAGGGAATAAACTACGTTTAGCAGTAAATCCATGCACAGGGAATAAACTACGTTTAGCAGTAAATCCATGCACAGGGAATAAACTACGTTTAGCAGTAAATCCATGCACAGGGAATAAACTACGTTTAGCAGTAAATCCATGCACAGGGAATAAACTACGTTTAGCAGTAAATCCATGCACAGGGAATAAACTACGTTTAGCAGTAAATCCATGCACAGGGAATAAACTACGTTTAGCAGTAAATCCATGCACAGGGAATAAACTACGTTTAGCAGTAAATCCATGCACAGGGAATAAACTACGTTTAGCAGTAAATCCATGCACAGGGAATAAACTACGTTTAGCAGTAAATCCATGCACAGGGAATAAACTACGTTTAGCAGTAAATCCATGCACAGGGAATAAACTACGTTTAGCAGTAAATCCATGCACAGGGAATAAACTACGTTTAGCAGTAAATCCATGCACAGGGAATAAACTACGTTTAGCAGTAAATCCATGCACAGGGAATAAACTACGTTTAGCAGTAAATCCATGCACAGGGAATAAACTACGTTTAGCAGTAAATCCATGCACAGGGAATAAACTACGTTTAGCAGTAAATCCATGCACAGGGAATAAACTACGTTTAGCCAGTAAATCCATGCACAGGGAATAAACTACGTTTAGCCAGTAAATCCATGCACAGGGAATAAACTACGTTTAGCAGTAAATCCATGCACAGGGAATAAACTACGTTTAGCAGTAAATCCATGCACAGGGAATAAACTACGTTTAGCAGTAAATCCATGCACAGGGAATAAACTACGTTTAGCAGTAAATCCATGCACAGGGAATAAACTATGTTTAGCAGTAAATCCATGCACAGGGAATAAACTACGTTTAGCAGTAAATCCATGCACAGGGAATAAACTATGTTTAGCCAGTAAATCCATGCACAGGGAATAAACTATGTTTAGCAGTAAATCCATGCACAGGGAATAAACTACGTTTAAGCTGTTCAATGTGGAGGGAAAATGTGGTCGTCTCGTTCCTCCGTGACCAGATCATAAAGATGAGTTTGTCTGACTCAGTGTGGATGACTAGTGTCTGTGATGTGCTTGTTGAAAGGCCATGTTTATAGGACATAGGCCAATGTTGAAGTGCTGTTTACAGTGAACTCTGAGCTGTTTATAATGGACTATGAGCTAATGGGTGACTGCAACTGGTCATCCGGCAGTACCATATAAAGAACGGTTCAATTTACACCTTTGTTTGACATTGTAGAAAAGTCCTGGAAAATCTCCATGGCATTATGCAATCCAATTGTGGGTAATTTACAGAACAGTACTTACTCATTGACACTAAAATACTGTACATTACAGCACAGAAACACTAGTGGCATTTTTTCCCCCATGTAGACCTACCATTTTTAGCAGATCCTGTACATCTGTTTACACAAATGAGATTGTGCGTCAGTGTCTATGTTATGCTGTGTGTTTGGCAGTTTGTCATTTCAGGAGGGAGCGTGGTAAAGGCTCCAGGGAGCCAGTGGGAATGTGTTCAAGCCCTTAACTTATCATGTTCAGTGTGTGTGAGGAGGAGCGGAAGCAGCTGGAGAAGAAGAGTTGTAATTGGCTTCACATTCACTTCCTCTGATGGCTTCTATCCATGACCATGATGTTAATAGCATCACTTCCTGATATTTTACAAATGTTCCATCCCGCGTAACACCAGATTTCCCACCAAAACCAGAAGTGTCATTCAAAAGCATATAAATATGTCTGGATTTGATTTAGAGCTTTAAATCAGCATGAAGATTCAAACCTGATGCTACCTGAGCCTGATGAGACATATATTAACGACATTTAATGAGCCCTACGTTAACAACATTTAATGAGCCCTACGTTAACAACATTTAATGAGCCCTACGTTAACAACATTTAATGAGCCCTACGTTAACAACATTTAATGAGCCCTACGTTAACAACATTTAATGAGCCCTACGTTAACAACATTTAATGAGCCCTACGTTAACAACATTTAATGAGCCCTACGTTAACAACATTTAATGAGCCCTACGTTAACAACATTTAATGAGCTCAAGCTCAAATGATTATGCCGTTGTCCAATACATATATGATATAAAAGCCCATAGATGTAGCTAGCTATAAGCTCTCTTGGGTTAATAAATGAAATTCCCTCCACTAGGCTAATCGTTTGGAGTGTGAACTGTATTACTGTACTGTATTATACTGTATTATATGGACTGTATTATACTGTATTATCGTATTATATGGACTGGAATTACGCACCTTGTTCAAACCATGATGAAGCAGAGGAGAACGTGATTCTGGTGCATCACATGCGGTCTACAAAGTTACAAGTATAGGCTAGCTAATTAGATTTGAATGTTAAAATATAATAGGGCCTATTTGTATAATTAGTAGGCTGACGCATATGTACTTTTCATAATATTTCCCCTGATGTTATTAGCCTCCCTCCTCTTTCTCTCTCTATTGCTGTTTCATTCCTTCCTCGCTTTCAACAGTTTAATGAAACACGTTTCGTTGTCCTTATCTCCATCATTCTAATGACATCCTTGAACACTACAGGACTAGAATTACATGCAGAAGGCTTTCACTTCTCTTCATGAAGATTGACTGGTTATCGGTCTGAATCAATAACTGCTATTAGGTCTACCACATTCACTCATCTTTCAATCTACCCCTGACTTCTATAGGCTGCTGTATTTAACATTCAGCAAACAAGAGCTTGCGTCCATCTTCGAATAGTCTATTGATATAACAAATGCTAATAAAATAAAGTCCAGCAAGCTATTCCTGTCTGTCTTTTCCTGCATGGGACTACAAGAGCTAAGGAGCATTTTGTTTTAATGAGAGAGGCCAGCGGAACACAGGTCTGTACGTGTTGCACAATAGACAGAGGCTGTAACTTAGATGCGTATTATCCATAACACATCATTCATTAGCTAAATATAAGGCTAATAATGCATTTTAATGTATCACCTGAAAGAGGCAGGCTAGGGCATTTGCTATAAAGCTCTATAGAGTATATAATCTAGAACAGGACTATCTATTTTGGATGCAATTTGAATGGTTGATGGAGAGAGAGAGACTGCGAGAGAGTCCACTGAATTAAAGCAAAGATATTCGAGTGACAGGCTGTTTTTAAAACTCTGCAGCTGCAATTTAAAAAATAATCATCTTTACAATTAAAAAACAAGGTGACCCCTGAAAGCCAGATGGAGATGGGTAAATTAGACGTGCATTCGGTCTTTATATTACTGTAGCATAGGCTAGGCTGCTGAAGATGTAGGCCTACCTGGCCGTAGAGAAAGACAGATTTAGACATTGCATATAATAATTTACCGGTTTCTCTCAGTTATTTATCCCGTGAAAAGGGAGTGGTTTTGGGCGGTAAATCTCGGTAACCAGGTTCTCTCCATTCAACCCTAATCACTTCCTCTCAGAGCCGTGTGCTGATGTCTGACGCTGGGAGAACACACGGTCCTTACAGCATCAGGCCACACAATGAAACGACCAGTGTCATATCGTATCCTGATACTGGCAATAGTTTAGGACTAATACACTCCAGGAAAACATAGACCAGACCAGTCAATAGATGCCTTGATTTGTCAGTCAACAGCTTCTCTTTGGTTCTCAGTATAAATAATGTGCTTGCATAATGGGTTATTTAACTGTCAGAATTATCTCCCCTATGAATTGCATTTGAAGTAGAAGCATAAATGATGTTTATTTATTTTTCTCACACTGACGTAATTGAAGCCAAGGTGTAAATCTGAAAGTATTACGGTGTGACTCAACACAACCCTGAGGACCTGTTTGTTCTTAGAACCTTGTTGTGACCAATCCACATCACATGAATCACTCTGCTAAATGTCTGGTTTGGCAAAACAACATTCAAACGTTTTGAGCTTCAAACCTCCAGTCTACTCCTCCGCCATATGACTTACCTCACAGCTCAATGCTCACACTGCTCGGGTGGAGGCTGAATATAACAGTAACGATGTGCGCTGAGAGACGGGAAGCAAGTTCAGGGAGTGTTTAAATAAACGAAACATAATACAAAACAAGAAACAGTAACAGCACACAGACATGAAACAGAAACGCCTGGGGAAGGAACCAGGGAAGTGATGGAGCCCAGGTGAGTCTGATGACGCGCAAGTGCGCGTAACGATGGTGACAGGTGTGCGCCATAACGAGCAGCCTGGTGACCTAGAGGCCGGAGAGGGAGCACATGTGACAAACAGATGGCACCCTATTCCTTTTATAGTGCACTACTTTAGACCAGGGCCCATAGGCCTCTTGTTAAAAGTAGTGCACTAAATGGCCCATAGGCCTCTGGTTAAAAGTAGTGCACTAAATGGCCCATAGGCTTCTGGTTAAAAGTAGTGCACTAAATGGCCCATAGGCCTCTGGTTAAAAGTAGTGCACTAAATGGCCCATAGGCCTCTGGTTAAAAGTAGTGCACTAAATGGCCCATAGGCCTCTGGTTAAAAGTAGTGCACTAAATGGCCCATAGGCCTCTGGTTAAAAGTAGTGCACTAAATGGCCCATAGGCCTCTGGTTAAAAGTAGTGCACTAAATGGCCCATAGGCCTCTGGTTAAAAGTAGTGCACTAAATGGGGAATAGAGTGCCCTTTGGGACAGATCCGTAATCTCTGCCACTGACAGCACTGCAACAGCCTGGCTAGCTGACATCTGAAGTGTACAGATTCTTCTCCAAGGGAAGTGTTCTAATACAAAGCAGATTATGAAACACACCGTGCAAACCTGTCGCGTGATATTTCCCTCTCGTAGCTGATTCGGTGAGTCCGACGTTCGTTGTTGTGATCTGACACGTGTGTAAATAGAGAGAAACTGGTGATTATGTAACACGTGGACCTCTCTGCTGGGTTTATTGCTGTGAGATGTGATTTGTGTGTCCGTTCCTTAGTTCAAAGACATTTTCACCTCTCTTAACCCTGTCAAATTATGAAATACAACTATCAGAAGGATATAATTTAATGAGGCAGTTGATGAATGACAGTTTTTAAAGGGAAAAGATGTTGTTACAAAGATACTAGTCTCATGTGACAGACGTGAACATGGTATCTGGCCAGGACATGAGAGATATGGCTTTAAGTTCCAAGATTACAAAGATAGTAACTTTTACTAAGACACTAACTGTTCTCAGATCGCAGGGAAATATGACATGCAAAAGGAGGAGGAGCTTCGGTTCTGGATCGAGGAAGTGACGGGGATGGCCATAGGAGAGAACTTCCAGAAGGGCCTGAAGGACGGAATCGTCCTGGGAGAGTAAGTGTGTGTGTTTGATACTGACAGAGGATTGACAGTGTGTGTGTGTGTGTGTGTGTGTGTGTGTGTGTGTGTGTGTGTGTGTGTGTGTGTGTGTGTGTGTGTGTGTGTGTGTGTGTGTGTGTGTGTGTGTGTGTGTGTTGTGATCTGTAGCTGATGTTTGCTGGGTGGAAACACTGACTTTGATTTTACATGAGTAATCAATCACACTCCATTCACTGTCCACAGATTGATGTCATGATTAGCATCTTGTCTATTTCACATTCCAGTGGAATTCACATGTCCATACAGCAGATATTGTCCTCCCCAAGATTGACTTGTTAAAACTACTATCAGTTTGTCATAAGATGTCATTTTTACATTGAACATGAGTGCTTTAATGAACATGAGTGCTTTAATGAACATGAGTGCTTTAATGAACATGAGTGCTTTAATGAACATGAGTGCTTTAATGAACATGTGTGCTTTAATGAACATGAGTGCTTTATTGCATGCCTCTTTCACTCCTTTCTCCCAGATTGATAAACAAACTGCAGCCCGGCTCGATAAAGAAAATTAACCACTCACAACTGAACTGGCACAAGGTAGGCTAATGCTCTGAACTTGCACGAGGTAGACTCATGCTCTGAACTGGCACGAGGTAGGCTCATATCTTCATCAAACGTAACCTAAGTGGATGCTGTTGTTCACACCTTTCCATAATAATATGGACACTTTTTCCAAGAGAGCACAGAAGCCATAGAGTGGCTGTTCACATCATTAAACACCATTTAAGACCTGTTACAATTTCCTGCCTGGAGAATAAGTGGATTCATTCATTAAGCCTTCACCTGTCTCTCTCTCGCTCTCTCTCTTCTTTCTCTTTCTCTCATTGTCTCTCTCTCTCTTTCTTTCTCTCGTTCTCTCTCTCTCTTTCTCTCGCTCTCTCTCTTTCTTTCTCTCGTTCTTTCTCTCGCTCTTTCTTTCTGTCTGTCTCTCTCTTTCTCTCTCTTTCTCTCTCTCTCTGTCTCTCTTTCTTTCTCTCTCTCTCTCTCTCTCTCTTTCTCTATCTCTTTCTGTCTCTCTCTGAACACCTTTATTACTTTCTGATGTTTTTACCTAAGCCCCTCCCCATCCCTGCTAAGCCCCTCCCCACCCCCTCTGTGTTCTGGGGCCTGTTCAGGAGGATGTAACACCACAGAACATTCATATAGAAATGTATGATGTAGAAGGGATAGGATTGTCTTGTCAGATAGAATAGTACCAGCTCTGTAACCCGTGTTGTTGTGTTCCCCCAGCTGGAGAACCTTGGCAACTTCATCAAAGCCATCCTGGCCTATGGCATGAAGCCTAATGACATCTTTGAGGCCAACGACCTGTTTGAGAATGGGAACATGACCCAAGTCCAGAGCACATTGCTCTCCCTGGCCAGCATGGTGAGGGGGGTGGAAATACTTTCCTGAATGTTTTCTGTGATAATACTTTTTAGTTTTTCAAAACATACAAGAATACATGTTATGGTAATTAGTGTATACTGGGACAGCTACAGTAAAGTGTTACAAGACTTTCTGACAGGGTTCCTTCTCTGCTGACAGCTACAGTAAAGTGTTACCAAGACGACGGGGTTCCTTCTCTGGTGACAGCTACAGTAAAGTGTTACAAGACTTTCTGACGGGGTTCCTTCTCTGCTGACAGCTACAGTAAAGTGTTACCAAGACGACGGGGTTCCTTCTCTGGTGACCGCTACAGTAAAGTGTTACAAGACTTTCTGACTGGGTTCCTTCTCTGCTGACAGCTTCAGTAAAGTGTTACCAAGACGACGGGGTTCCTTCTCTGGTGACAGCTACAGTAAAGTGTTACAAGACTTTCTGACGGGGTTCCTTCTCTGCTGACAGCTACAGTAAAGTGTTACCAAGACGACGGGGTTCCTTCTCTGCTGACAGCTACAGTAAAGTGTTACAAGACTTTCTGACCGGGTTCCTTCTCTGGTGACAGCTACAGTAAAGTGTTACGAGACTTTCTGACCGGGTTCCTTCTCTGCTGACAGCTACAGTAAAGTGTTACAAGACTTTCTGACTAGGTTCCTTCTCTGCTGACAGCTACAGTAAAGTGTTACAAGACTTTCTGACAGGGTTCCTTCTCTGCTGACAGCTACAGTAAAGTGTTACAAGACTTTCTGACTGGGTTCCTTCTCTGCTGACAGCTTCAGTAAAGTGTTACAAGACTTTCTGACTGGGTTCCTTCTCTGGTGACAGCTACAGTAAAGTGTTACAAAACTTTCTGACAGGGTTCCTTCTCTGGTGACAGCTACAGTAAAGTGTTACAAGACTTTCTGACAGGGTTCCTTCTCTGCTGACAGCTACAGTAAAGTGTTACAAGACTTTCTGACTGGGTTCCTTCTCTGCTGACAGCTACAGTAAAGTGTTACGAGACTTTCTGACAGGGTTCCTTCTCTGGTGACAGCTACAGTAAAGTGTTACAAGACTTTCTGACAGGGTTCCTTCTCTGGTGACAGCTACAGTAAAGTGTTACAAGACTTTCTGACAGGGTTCCTTCTCTGCTGACAGCTACAGTAAAGTGTTACAAGACTTTCTGACGGGGTTCCTTCTCTGCTGACAGCTACAGTAAAGTGTTACGAGACTTTCTGACAGGGTTCCTTCTCTGGTGACAGCTACAGTAAAGTGTTACAAGACTTTCTGACAGGGTTCCTTCTCTGCTGACAGCTACAGTAAAGTGTTACAAGACTTTCTGACTGGGTTCCTTCTCTGCTGACAGCTACAGTAAAGTGTTACAAGACTTTCTGACTGGGTTCCTTCTCTGCTGACAGCTACAGTAAAGTGTTACAAGACTTTCTGACAGGGTTCCTTCTCTGCTGACAGCTTCAGTAAAGTGTTACAAGACTTTCTGACGGGGTTCCTTCTCTGCTGACAGCTACAGTAAAGTGTTACAAAACTTTCTGACAGGGTTCCTTCTCTGCTGACAGCTACAGTAAAGTGTTACAAGACTTTCTGACAGGGTTCCTTCTCTGGTGACAGCTACAGTAAAGTGTTACAAGACTTTCTGACAGGGTTCCTTCTCTGGTGACAGCTACAGTAAAGTGTTACAAGACTTTCTGACAGGGTTCCTTCTCTGCTGACAGCTACAGTAAAGTGTTACAAGACTTTCTGACAGGGTTCCTTCTCTGGTGACAGCTACAGTAAAGTGTTACAAGACTTTCTGACAGGGTTCCTTCTCTGGTGACAGCTACAGTAAAGTGTTACAAGACTTTCTGACAGGGTTCCTTCTCTGGTGACAGCTACAGTAAAGTGTTACAAGACTTTCTGACAGGGTTCCTTCTCTGCTGACAGCTACAGTAAAGTGTTACAAGACTTTCTGACAGGGTTCCTTCTCTGCTGACAGCTACAGTAAAGT
Organism: Salvelinus alpinus; assembly: GCF_045679555.1. Classification (NCBI taxonomy): domain Eukaryota; kingdom Metazoa; phylum Chordata; class Actinopteri; order Salmoniformes; family Salmonidae; genus Salvelinus; species Salvelinus alpinus. The sequence goes on from NC_092095.1 coordinate 10,300,427, forward strand.
GTTACAAGACTTTCTGACGGGGTTCCTTCTCTGCTGACAGCTACAGTAAAGTGTTACGAGACTTTCTGACAGGGTTCCTTCTCTGGTGACAGCTACAGTAAAGTGTTACGAGACTTTCTGACAGGGTTCCTTCTCTGGTGACAGCTACAGTAAAGTGTTACAAGACTTTCTGACAGGGTTCCTTCTCTGGTGACAGCTACAGTAAAGTGTTACAAGACTTTCTGACAGGGTTCCTTCTCTGGTGACCGCTACAGTAAAGTGTTACAAGACTTTCTGACAGGGTTCCTTCTCTGGTGACAGCTACAGTAAAGTGTTACAAGACTTTCTGACAGGGTTCCTTCTCTGGTGACCGCTACAGTAAAGTGTTACAAGACTTTCTGACAGGGTTCCTTCTCTGGTGACAGCTACAGTAAAGTGTTACAAGACTTTCTGACAGGGTTCCTTCTCTGCTGACAGCTACAGTAAAGTGTTACAAGACTTTCTGACAGGGTTCCTTCTCTGGTGACAGCTACAGTAAAGTGTTACAAGACTTTCTGACAGGGTTCCTTCTCTGGTGACAGCTACAGTAAAGTGTTACAAGACTTTCTGACAGGGTTCCTTCTCTGCTGACAGCTACAGTAAAGTGTTACAAGACTTTCTGACAGGGTTCCTTCTCTGCTGACAGCTACAGTAAAGTGTTACAAGACTTTCTGACTGGGTTCCTTCTCTGGCTGACAGCTACAGTAAAGTGTTACAAGACTTTCTGACAGGGTTCCTTCTCTGGTGACAGCTACAGTAAAGTGTTACAAGACTTTCTGACAGGGTTCCTTCTCTGCTGACAGCTACAGTAAAGTGTTACAAGACTTTCTGACAGGGTTCCTTCTCTGGCTGACAGCTACAGTAAAGTGTTACAAGACTTTCTGACAGGGTTCCTTTCTGACTGGGTTCCTTCTCTGCTGACAGCTACAGTAAAGTGTTACAAGACTTTCTGACAGGGTTCCTTCTCTGGTGACAGCTACAGTAAAGTGTTACAAGACTTTCTGACAGGGTTCCTTCTCTGCTGACAGCTACAGTAAAGTGTTACAAGACTTTCTGACAGGGTTCCTTCTCTGCTGACAGCTACAGTAAAGTGTTACAAGACTTTCTGACTGGGTTCCTTCTCTGGTGACAGCTACAGTAAAGTGTTACAAGACTTTCTGACAGGGTTCCTTCTCTGGTGACAGCTACAGTAAAGTGTTACAAGACTTTCTGACAGGGTTCCTTCTCTGCTGACAGCTACAGTAAAGTGTTACAAGACTTTCTGACAGGGTTCCTTCTCTGGTGACAGCTACAGTAAAGTGTTACAAGACTTTCTGACAGGGTTCCTTCTCTGCTGACAGCTACAGTAAAGTGTTACGAGACTTTCTGACAGGGTTCCTTCTCTGGTGACAGCTACAGTAAAGTGTTACGAGACTTTCTGACAGGGTTCCTTCTCTGGTGACAGCTACAGTAAAGTGTTACGAGACTTTCTGACAGGGTTCCTTCTCTGGTGACAGCTACAGTAAAGTGTTACAAGACTTTCTGACAGGGTTCCTTCTCTGCTGACAGCTACAGTAAAGTGTTACGAGACTTTCTGACAGGGTTCCTTCTCTGCTGACAGCTACAGTAAAGTGTTACGAGACTTTCTGACAGGGTTCCTTCTCTGGTGACAGCTACAGTAAAGTGTTACAAGACTTTCTGACAGGGTTCCTTCTCTGGTGACAGCTACAGTAAAGTGTTACGAGACTTTCTGACGGGGTTCCTTCTCTGCTGACAGCTACAGTAAAGTGTTACGAGACTTTCTGACAGGGTTCCTTCTCTGGTGACAGCTACAGTAAAGTGTTACAAGACTTTCTGACAGGGTTCCTTCTCTGCTGACAGCTACAGTAAAGTGTTACAAGACTTTCTGACAGGGTTCCTTCTCTGCTGACAGCTACAGTAAAGTGTTACAAGACTTTCTGACTGGGTTCCTTCTCTGCTGACAGCTACAGTAAAGTGTTACAAGACTTTCTGACTGGGTTCCTTCTCTGCTGACAGCTACAGTAAAGTGTTACAAGACTTTCTGACGGGGTTCCTTCTCTGCTGACAGCTACAGTAAAGTGTTACAAGACTTTCTGACAGGGTTCCTTCTCTGCTGACAGCTACAGTAAAGTGTTACAAGACTTTCTGACTGGGTTCCTTCTCTGCTGACAGCTACAGTAAAGTGTTACAAGACTTTCTGACAGGGTTCCTTCTCTGCTGACAGCTACAGTAAAGTGTTACAAGACTTTCTGACAGGGTTCCTTCTCTGGTGACAGCTACAGTAAAGTGTTACAAGACTTTCTGACAGGGTTCCTTCTCTGGTGACAGCTACAGTAAAGTGTTACAAGACTTTCTGACAGGGTTCCTTCTCTGGTGACAGCTACAGTAAAGTGTTACAAGACTTTCTGACAGGGTTCCTTCTCTGCTGACAGCTACAGTAAAGTGTTACAAGACTTTCTGACAGGGTTCCTTCTCTGCTGACAGCTACAGTAAAGTGTTACAAGACTTTCTGACTGGGTTCCTTCTCTGGTGACAGCTACAGTAAAGTGTTACAAGACTTTCTGACAGGGTTCCTTCTCTGGTGACAGCTACAGTAAAGTGTTACAAGACTTTCTGACAGGGTTCCTTCTCTGCTGACAGCTACAGTAAAGTGTTACGAGACTTTCTGACAGGGTTCCTTCTCTGGTGACAGCTTCAGTAAAGTGTTACGAGACTTTCTGACAGGGTTCCTTCTCTGGTGACAGCTTCAGTAAAGTGTTACGAGACTTTCTGACAGGGTTCCTTCTCTGGTGACAGCTACAGTAAAGTGTTACAAGACTTTCTGACAGGGTTCCTTCTCTGCTGACAGCTTCAGTAAAGTGTTACGAGACTTTCTGACAGGGTTCCTTCTCTGCTGACAGCTTCAGTAAAGTGTTACGAGACTTTCTGACAGGGTTCCTTCTCTGGTGACAGCTACAGTAAAGTGTTACAAGACTTTCTGACAGGGTTCCTTCTCTGGTGACAGCTACAGTAAAGTGTTACGAGACTTTCTGACGGGGTTCCTTCTCTGCTGACAGCTACAGTAAAGTGTTACGAGACTTTCTGACAGGGTTCCTTCTCTGGTGACAGCTACAGTAAAGTGTTACAAGACTTTCTGACGGGGTTCCTTCTCTGCTGACAGCTACAGTAAAGTGTTACGAGACTTTCTGACAGGGTTCCTTCTCTGCTGACAGCTACAGTAAAGTGTTACAAGACTTTCTGACTGGGTTCCTTCTCTGCTGACAGCTACAGTAAAGTGTTACAAGACTTTCTGACTGGGTTCCTTCTCTGCTGACAGCTTCAGTAAAGTGTTACAAGACTTTCTGACGGGGTTCCTTCTCTGCTGACAGCTACAGTAAAGTGTTACAAGACTTTCTGACAGGGTTCCTTCTCTGCTGACAGCTACAGTAAAGTGTTACAAGACTTTCTGACTGGGTTCCTTCTCTGCTGACAGCTACAGTAAAGTGTTACAAGACTTTCTGACAGGGTTCCTTCTCTGCTGACAGCTACAGTAAAGTGTTACAAGACTTTCTGACTGGGTTCCTTCTCTGCTGACAGCTACAGTAAAGTGTTACAAGACTTTCTGACAGGGTTCCTTCTCTGCTGACAGCTACAGTAAAGTGTTACAAGACTTTCTGACAGGGTTCCTTCTCTGCTGACAGCTACAGTAAAGTGTTACAAGACTTTCTGACAGGGTTCCTTCTCTGCTGACAGCTACAGTAAAGTGTTACAAGACTTTCTGACAGGGTTCCTTCTCTGCTGACAGCTACAGTAAAGTGTTACAAGACTTTCTGACAGGGTTCCTTCTCTGCTGACAGCTACAGTAAAGTGTTACGAGACTTTCTGACAGGGTTCCTTCTCTGGTGACAGCTACAGTAAAGTGTTACAAGACTTTCTGACGGGGTTCCTTCTCTGCTGACAGCTACAGTAAAGTGTTACGAGACTTTCTGACAGGGTTCCTTCTCTGGTGACAGCTACAGTAAAGTGTTACAAGACTTTCTGACAGGGTTCCTTCTCTGGTGACAGCTACAGTAAAGTGTTACAAGACTTTCTGACAGGGTTCCTTCTCTGCTGACAGCTACAGTAAAGTGTTACAAGACTTTCTGACTGGGTTCCTTCTCTGCTGACAGCTACAGTAAAGTGTTACAAGACTTTCTGACTGGGTTCCTTCTCTGCTGACAGCTACAGTAAAGTGTTACAAGACTTTCTGACAGGGTTCCTTCTCTGCTGACAGCTACAGTAAAGTGTTACAAGACTTTCTGACAGGGTTCCTTCTCTGCTGACAGCTACAGTAAAGTGTTACAAGACTTTCTGACAGGGTTCCTTCTCTGGTGACAGCTACAGTAAAGTGTTACAAGACTTTCTGACAGGGTTCCTTCTCTGCTGACAGCTACAGTAAAGTGTTACAAGACTTTCTGACAGGGTTCCTTCTCTGCTGACAGCTACAGTAAAGTGTTACAAGACTTTCTGACTGGGTTCCTTCTCTGCTGACAGCTACAGTAAAGTGTTACAAGACTTTCTGACAGGGTTCCTTATCTGCTGACAGCTACAGTAAAGTGTTACCAAGACGACGGGGTTCCTTCTCTGGTGACAGCTACAGTAAAGTGTTACCAAGACGACGGGGTTCCTTCTCTGCTGACAGCTACAGTAAAGTGTTACAAGACTTTCTGACGGGGTTCCTTCTCTGCTGACAGCTACAGTAAAGTGTTACCAAGACGACGGGGTTCCTTCTCTGCTGACAGCTACAGTAAAGTGTTACAAGACTTTCTGACGGGGTTCCTTCTCTGCTGACAGCTACAGTAAAGTGTTACAAGACTTTCTGACAGGGTTCCTTCTCTGGTGACAGCTACAGTAAAGTGTTACAAGACTTTCTGACAGGGTTCCTTCTCTGCTGACAGCTACAGTAAAGTGTTACAAGACTTTCTGACAGGGTTCCTTCTCTGGTGACAGCTACAGTAAAGTGTTACAAGACTTTCTGACTGGGTTCCTTCTCTGCTGACAGCTACAGTAAAGTGTTACAAGACTTTCTGACTGGGTTCCTTCTCTGCTGACAGCTACAGTAAAGTGTTACAAGACTTTCTGACTGGGTTCCTTCTCTGCTGACAGCTACAGTAAAGTGTTACAAGACTTTCTGACAGGGTTCCTTCTCTGGTGACAGCTACAGTAAAGTGTTACAAGACTTTCTGACGGGGTTCCTTCTCTGCTGACAGCTACAGTAAAGTGTTACAAGACTTTCTGACAGGGTTCCTTATCTGCTGACAGCTACAGTAAAGTGTTACCAAGACGACGGGGTTCCTTCTCTGGTGACAGCTACAGTAAAGTGTTACCAAGACGACGGGGTTCCTTCTCTGCTGACAGCTACAGTAAAGTGTTACAAGACTTTCTGACGGGGTTCCTTCTCTGCTGACAGCTACAGTAAAGTGTTACCAAGACGACGGGGTTCCTTCTCTCCAAGAGACTTGTAGCATCACTATATTTCCACATTCTTATCTCATTCCATAGGCAAAGACCAAAGGCATGCGCACATCGTGTGACATTGGTGTAAAATACGCAGACAAACAGACACGCCATTTTGATGATAAGCAGATCAAGGCTGGACAGTGTGTCATCGGACTGCAGGTAAGACATGCTGGGGATGATGTGTGATAGGTTGTTAGGTTCTGTTACTGGATGTGACTATACAATAAAATGTGTCTTTGTTCATTATTCTACCTTTCAATATTTTGCCAGTGGAAATCATCCCGATAATAGAATGTTTATATGTAGCTTATGTTACTGATTCTTCAAATGTAATACATGCACAATCGCCCTGTGCTGGAGGTCAGATACCTGTGCTAGAGGTCAGATACCTGTGCTGGAGGTCAGATACCTGTGCTGGAGGACGGAGGTCAGATACCTGTGCTGGAGGTCAGATACCTGTGCTGGAGGTCAGATACCTGTGCTGGAGGTCAGATACCTGTGCTGGAGGTCAGATACCTGTGCTGGAGGTCAGATACCTGTGCTGGAGGTCAGATACCTGTGCTGGAGGTCAGATACCTGTGCTGGAGGTCAGATACCTGTGACGGAGGTCAGATACCTGTGACGGAGGTCAGATACCTGTGACGGAGGTCAGATACCTGTGACGGAGGTCAGATACCTGTGACGGAGGTCAGATACCTGTAACGGAGGTCAGATACCTGTAACGGAGGTCAGATACCTGTAGTCGCTCTGGATAAGAGCGTCTGCTAAATGACTTAAATGTAAATGTAAATGTAACGGAGGTCAGATACCTGTAACGGAGGTCAGATACCTGTAACGGAGGTCAGATACCTGTAACGGAGGTCAGATACCTGTAACGGAGGTCAGATACCTGTACCGGAGGTCAGATAGCTGTACCGGAGGTCAGATAGCTGTACCGGAGGTCAGATAGCTGTGACGGAGGTCAGATAGCTGTGACGGAGGTCAGATACCTGTGACGGAGGTCAGATACCTGTGACGGAGGTCAGATACCTGTGACGGAGGTCAGATACCTGTAACGGAGGTCAGATACCTGTAACGGAGGTCAGATACCTGTAACGGAGGTCAGATACTTGTCTATTCAGCTAATGGTTCTATGTTTCCTACGTGTTTAGATGGGGACCAACAAGTGTGCGAGCCAGGCTGGTATGACAGCGTACGGGACCAGGAGACATCTTTACGACCCAAAGACCCAGACAGACAAGCCTTACGACCAGACCACAATCAGTCTGCAGATGGGCACCAACAAAGGAGCCAGCCAGGTAAAGCCAATGATGTATTTTAACACTGTTAATGTGTATGTCTACTATTAGAACCCACACAGTTGCTTTTACAGTGGTCCACTTCCCCTATTGAAACCATGATGGAACCTATGTAATGGAAGGAACTACCCAGCAAGTGCTACTCTCAAAAGAGTTGGGGGAATATAACAGAGAGCCGGGGGAGTCTAGATATACTTTGCACATCACCATAATCACAATGTTGATATACATAATAGTCATAGTTGTCTTGAAGACCATCCAGGTCCATATTCCTGCCTTATGACTGTTTTCTTGGAAATCTCCTAAATGTGTCCTGTCCTCTCGTCTCCTCTCCTAGGCCGGTATGTCCTGCCCGGGAACGCGTCGTGACATCTTCGACAATAAGCAGGTGCAGCAAGTGGACAACTCCACCATCTCCCTGCAGATGGGCACCAACAAGGCAGCGTCCCAGAAGGGCATGAGCGCGTATGGCCTAGGACGCCAGGTGTACGACCCCAAGTACTGCGGCCCGCCCACCGAGCCTGTCATTCATGCCGACGGGAGCCTGGGCACCAACTGCTCAGAGATCAGCGACAGTGACTATCAGGCTGAGGAGTTCCTCCAGGAGGGAGAGGGAGAGGAGTACCCAGCTTATCATGAAGAGGACAACTACAGCGACGTGGCCCACTACAACGAGGTCGACCAGGGCATCGACTATTAGGGCTGTCCCCTGAGGGCCATCCGGCACAAGCCTGGTCCCAGATCTGTCTGTGCTGCCAGACTCATCCGGCTTCACCATAACAGCCGCTAGACGGAACAGTTAAACAGTGTCTTTTATCCACGACAAACAGAGACAGTCTTTTTCCTCTGTAGTCTTTTTCTTGTATTTTTTTAAAATTGAAGCCTGAGAGAAATATTGCCTTGAGTTCATTACTTCTTCACCTCCCAGCTCTTCTTCCATTATGAGCAGCAGTGGTTTCAGTCAGTTAAAAACATGTATTGTCCTGAGATCCAGTGTTTAGGATGTGCTATATTAGGATTGAGAACATTCCTTCTAAATCGACTGTTACATTATGAGGTATGGGACATTGTGACGTAAACGTTGTATCTGCAGCCATTCCACTTTTTTTTAATCCCCAGACTTGCTTTAATGATTGACTCATCCCTTTAAAGGAATTCACACAATCATGCCAGTCTTAAAAGGTTCACCAGCTGCTTTTATCTTTTTTTTTTATGTTTACCCATCTCCTAGCCAACCTAAAATGACCAATATTACTTTCTTTATTTTATTGATACAAATCAAAGTGAGTGAAAAATGTTTGAGGAGTCAGGACATTTAATCTATTTCATTTTAGCAGGTTTCAATCTCAACCAAATGGACCATTTAGCTTTATCCTGAAGTGAGTCATTTCGAATGGCTTTTCCATTAGACCAGATGACCAAACCAGAATGTTCGGCTTTTATTGCGTACAGTATGGCTAATCTTATCACACCATGTTATTTAACCAGGAAAATAGCCTTGAGGTTAGAAACCTCTTTTTTTTATGAGGGGTGACCTGGCAAGAAATCAGCAGGAAGTAGTCAGTGTGTACACACAATACATTAAACACTATTAGAATGGTCAATTACATTCCCTTTTCTATCAGAGCTTTAAACTCAGTCAGCGGCGCCATCTCTTCCAGTTTTAAAGTATTTTGTAGTTTGTTCAAAGTCCAAGAAATGTTGGATTGTTTCCCCATTTCTGTTTTTTCTCTAGGAGCTGACTGAGAGTGGAGACTGTAGGATTGTGACGGTGCTAGTCAGGAGCAAATATATTTAAGGAATATTACAAGCACTGCCTTGTACACAAATATGTCCCAGTGCCTTCTGGTAGGAAACGAGGGCCACTTCACCATGTTATATAGTTGCCAGTGATGGGTGAGTGGTCTTGCATTAGTTATGACCCTTAGTGCTCATTGATACACTACATTCAGCATGATCCAACACAGATAAAAAAACATGGCCTTCGCACAAGATCTTTCCTAACTGACATAGAAAAACAAGATTTGTTCCTAAAAATAAAAATCTAATTTCAGCTTCAGTTTCTTTGTCAAGTTTTCAATGTGCTGTTTGAAATGCGACTATTCATCCAAATACATGCCTAGGTACTTATAAGAAGAGATACCCTTCTGATCAGTTGGCCATTTAAAGTTAAAATCTGCAAATGACTCCATTTGTCTGCTTTGAGGTTAGACAAAATGATGTACTGAGTCTTTCCGGCATTCAGCACAGTTTCAGGTGGAAGAGTTGTTCCTGAATGGCATTCAGCACAGTTTCAGGTGGAAGAGTTGTTCCTGAATGGCATTCAGCACAGTTTCAGGTGGAAGAGTTGTTCCTGAATGGCATTCAGCACAGTTTCAGGTGGAAGAGTTGTTCCTGAATGGCATTCAGCACAGTTTCAGGTGGAAGAGTTGTTTCAGAATGGCATTCAGCACAGTTTCAGGTGGAAGAGTTGTTTCAGAACGGCATCCAAAGCCCGTTGCAAATCCTGGAAAGCCTTCTCAATTTTAGGGGCACAATTGTGTCATACAGTTAACATGTTCACCAACATAATTAATATACGGTGTGAAAAGGACCGGCCCTAACATCGACCCTTGAGGGACACCTTTCCTGAGCTGTCGAAACTCTGACTTCGTGCCCTCATCAGCCACACACTGGGTTCTGTCAGAGAGGTGGTTCTGGAACCAATCCAACTCTCCAGCACCAAAACCAGCAGGGCTCATGTTCTTATTACCCCCTATCATTCCCACTGTATGTATCACCATGTCTCTAATTATAAACCAGGGCTCATGTTCTTATTACCCCCTATCATTCCCACTGTATTTATCACCATGTCTCTAATTATAAACCAGGGCTCATGTTCTTATTACCCCCTATCATTCCCACTGTATTTATCACCCTGTCTCTAATTATAAACCATGGCTCATGTTCTTATTACCCCCTATCATTCCCACTGTATGTATCACCATGTCTCTAATTATAAACCAGGGCTCATGTTCTTATTACCCCCTATCATTCCCACTGTATGTATCACCATGTCTCTAATTATAAACCAGGGCTCATGTTCTTATTACCCCCTATCATTCCCACTGTATGTATCACCATGTCTCTAATTATAAACCAGGGCTCATGTTCTTATTACCCCCTATCATTCCCACTGTATGTATCACCATGTCTCTAATTATAAACCAGGGCTCATGTTCTTATTACCCCCTATCATTCCCACTGTATTTATCACCATGTCTCTAATTATAAACCATGGCTCATGTTCTTATTACCCCCTATCATTCCCACTGTATTTATCACCATGTCTCTAATTATAAACCAGGGCTGTGTTTGAAATGGCAACCTATTCTCTATAATATAGAGCTCTACTTTTGAGGGGTTTTGGAAAGCAGCTCTCTGTCTGAATTGATGTCCCACGGTTTTCTGTAGAGCGCTATGTAACCACAGTCAGTCTCAGAAGTAGAACAAGTCAGCAGAAGAAAGTCACAGGCTTTGACAGAGGACTAGCGGGACAGAGGACTAGCGGATCAGAGGACTAGCGTGATCAGAGGACTAGCGTGATCAGAGGACTAGCGGGATCAGAGGACTAGCGGATCAGAGGACTGGCGGACTAGCGGGACAGAGGACTGGCGGGATCAGAGGACTAGCGGGATCAGAGGACTAGCGGGATCAGAGGACTAGCGGGACAGAGGACTAGCGGGACAGAGGACTAGTGGATCCTCCAGCATCCATAGAAACATTAGACGTCAAACAGAGCATTGAATTCAATTAGGTTAAGCTTGCTGCTCTCTCTTCTTATGCAGCAGAAAGGCTGAACTGAAAGCAAAGTGATGAGTGAACTAGCATTCCTCTTGAGTTCTGGGAAAGGAATGGTTCAGTGAATCAGTTCTGAGGGTGACTGTGTGTCCGTTCTGAGGGTGACTGCCTGTGTGTCCGTTCTGAGGGTGACTGCCTGTGTGTCCGTTCTGAGGGTGACTGCCTGTGTGTCCGTTCTGAGGGTGACTGCCTGTGTGTCCGTTCTGAGGGTGACTGCCTGTGTGTCCGTTCTGAGGGTGACTGCCTGTGTGTCCGTTCTGAGGGTGACTGCCTGTGTGTCCGTTCTGAGGGTGACTGCCTGTGTGTCCGTTCTGAGGGTGACTGTGTGTTGGACGGGGCTGCAGAGCGTTAGTGTTGGACATTGGTTGTCTCCTTTTTTCATCCCTAGTCAGTTGGCTGCTTGGGAATAATCTGCGCTTTGTGTGAGAGCTGTGGAATCTGAGATGAAACTGCAAGACTCAAGAGACAGCAGTCCAAAAAAGGTGGTTACCGCAGAAACACGGTAGGAAGGTCTTGAAGGGAAGGCAGAACTCTAACCAACCAGTCCTGCAACTGTCTAGATACCCCCCGACCCCCCCTCTCTCTCCACACACACACACACACAAAAGCTCACACACCTCAACAGATCCTGCTCGGGCAGCCTGTGTACTGAAGGTTTTTAAAACAATGTGGAGTAACCTTGGTTAGTCATGGACTGTTAGTGTTTAAGAGGCTACCATTCGGTCTTGGTTAATGTCCATATTTGTGTTGTCTTTTGCTCAGTCACAGTAACCTGAGAAGGTTTACCAATGCGTTGAATAGGGAACAGAGAAGGTACACACACAGTTTAAAACCACAGACCCTCCATTTGAATCCTACTTAAGTAGTTAACCAGGATTCAAATGGAGGAGCTGTGGTTTTAAACAGCTTTTATCTTCATCGCACGTTACAAACTGCATATTTAAAATTAAAATAAAAGACCATAATGTTCAAAGACAACAATAACCCATTCATTTATCTCTTTCTAGTGATTTCATATAACTGGAGTGGTTCTGCAGTGTAACGTTGGGGCAGCGGGTAACGTTGGGGTAGCGGGCTACCCGCTGGGGTGGCGGGTAGCCTAGTGGTTAGAGCGTTAGGCCAGTAACCGAAAGGTTGCTAGATCAAATCCCTGAACTGACAAGGTAAAAATATGTCAATCTGCCCCTGAACAAGGCAGTTAACCCACTGTTCCCTGGTAGGCCATCATTGTAAATAAGATTTAGTTCTTAAACTGACTTGCTTAGTTAAATAAAGGTAAAATAATACAAATGAAATGTGATAGAGCCAGTCTGGGATCTAATGGCACCTGATGGATGACTGGTTGCATAGAAAGGGAGACTGTGAGTCATTCTCAGCTAGCCTCCCTCTGAGGTCTGGACTGTATTAGCTGAGAGCTCCAGTTAGCTGCTTTTCGTGCCGTGACTCAAAGCACCTCCTGGGTGGGGGAAACGGGGGGTGAGGAACAGGGGTGAGCGTAGGAGGATATATATCAGGCTCCTAGGAGACACATGGAGGCTAGGGATGTGTGTGTGTGTGTGTGTGTGTGTGTGTGTGTGTGTGTGTGTGTGTGTGTGTGTGTGTGTGTGTGTGTGTGTGTGTGTGTGTGTGTGTGTGTGTGTGTGTGTGTGTGTGTGTGTGTGTGTGGGGGACCATTTCCTGCAGCTGACGGGCTGCTACTCATCATGAGATCTGCTGGGGAGGCCAAGGCCCTGATCCCAGACCAGATCCATCCCCTGCTGGGGAGGCCAAGGCCCTGATTCCAGACCAGATCCATCCCCTGCTTGTTTCTGTACAGCCCAACCGCCACTGGTTTCTGTACGGCCCAACCATAACTGGTTACTGTACAGCCCAACCGCCATACTGAGTTAGTAATAAAAACAAGGCCAGACAATGAAGTCTGTATTTCACCCAGTAAGATGGTGAATACCTCAGATTTAATCTGGGGGTAATAAAGTGAGAAGTAAGACTTCCTCTGTTTTACTGCCAATTAGTAAGTGGCTCAGAGGCAACTTCTGACATAGAGTACCAGTCAAAAGTTTGGACACACCTACTCATTCAAGGGTTTGTCTTTATTTCTTACATTGGATGTCTTCACTATTATTCTACAAACTATGAAATAACACATATGGAATCATGTAGTAACCAAAAAAGTGTTAAACAAATCAAAATATATTTTATATTTGAGATTCTTCAAAGTTTGCCTTGATGACGGCTTTGAACACTATTGGCATTCTCTCAACCAGCTTCACCTGGAATGCTTTTCCAACAGTCTTGAAGCAGTTCCCACATATGCTGAGTACTTGTTGTGTAAGGACCGACGCGGGAGACGAGAAGCAGGTACGGGGAGTTGACATTTAATTAGGAACAGACAAAGAGCAAGACAGAAACAGCATCAGCACACGGATACACAATGACAAATGACAATCCATGCAGCAGTAGGGAACAGAGCTATGGAACTGACAAATACAGGGGAGGTAATAAACAGGTGATTGAGTCCAGGTGAGTCTGGTAATCGTTGATGCGCATGATGGGGGGGGGGGGGGGGGGCAGGTGTGCTTAATGATGGTGGGGAGCCCTCTAACGCCAGGGGGGGAAGAGTGGGAGCAGGCGTGACAGGTTGGCTGCTTTTCCTTCACTCTGCAGTCAAACTCATCCCAAACCATCTCAATTGGGTTGAGGTCAGGTGATTGTGGAGGTGAGGTCATCTGATGCAGCACTCCATCACTTTCCTTCTTGGTCAAATAGCCCTTACACAGCCTGGATGTGTGTTGGGTCATTGTCCTGTTGAAAAACAAATAATAGTCCCACTTAACGCAAACCAGATGGGATGGCGTATCACTGCAGAATGATGTGGTAGCCATGCTGGTTAAGTGAGCCTTGAAATCTAAATAAATCACTGATAGTGTCACCAGCAAAGCACCCCCACACAGTCACACCACCTCCTCCATCCTTCACAGTGGGAACCACACATCTTCCGTTCACCTACTCTGCGTCTCACAAAGACGCAGAGTCGCAAATTTGGACGCATCAAACAGATTTCCACCGGTCTAATGTCCATTGCTCGTGTTTCTTGGCCCAAGCAAGTCTCTTTTTATTATTGGTGTCCTTTAGTAGTGGTTTCTTTGCAGCAGTTCGACCATGAAGGCCTGATTCACGCAGTCACCTCTGAACTGTTGATGTTGAGATGTGTCTCGTACTTGAACTGTGACGCATTTATTTGGGCTGCAATTTCTGAGGCTGGTAACTGTAATGAACTTATCCTCTGCAGCAGAGGTAACTCTGGGTCTTCCTTTCCTGTGGCGGTCCTCATGAGAGACAGTTTCATCATAGTGCTTGATGGTTTTTGCGACTGCACTTGAAGAAACTTTCAAAGTTATTGAAGTAATGGTGGACTGTCGTTTCTCTTTGCTTATTTGAGCTGTTGTTGCCATAATATGGACTTGGTCTTTTACCAAATAGGGCTATCTTCTGTATACCACCCCTACCTTGTCACAACACAACTGATTGGCTCAAACGCATTAAGAAGGAAAGAAATTTACTTTTAACAAGGCACACCTGTTAGTTAAAATGCATTCCAGGTGACTCCCTCATGAAGCTGGTTGAGAGAATGGTGACTCTTTTTGAAGAATTGGCTGAGAAAGGCTGGACTGAGGGCTTGTAGGCCTGTTGTAAGGCAGGTCCTCACCAGACACCACTGGCAACAACGTCTCCTATGGGCACAAACCCACCGTCGCTGGACCAGACAGGACTGGCAAAAAGTGCTCTTCTCTGACGAGTCGTGGTTTTGTCTCACCAGGGGTGATGGTCGGATTCACCTTTATCGTCAAAGAAATGAGAAACCGAGGCCTGTACTCTGGAGCGGGATCGATTTGGAGGTGGAGAGTCCATCATGGTCTGGGGCGGTGTGTCACAGCATCATCGGACTGAGCTTGTTGTCATTGCAGGCAATCTCAACGATGTGTGTTACAGGGAAGACATCCTCCTCCCTCATGTGGTACCCTTCCTGCAGGCTCATCCTGACATGACCCTCCTGAGAGGACTGGGATCGGTTCTTTAATGAGGACTGGGATCGGTTCTTTAATGAGGACTGGGATCGGTTCTTTAAAGTGGACTGGGATCGGTTCTTTAAAGAGGACTGGGATCGGTTCTTTAAAGAGGACTGGGATCGGTTCTTTAAAGAGGACTGAGATCGGTTCTTTAATGAGGACTGGGATCGGTTCTTTAATGAGGACTGGGATCGGTTCTTTAAAGAGGACTTGGATCGGTTCTTTAATGAGGACTGGGATCGGTTCTTTAAAGAGGACTGGGATCGGTTCTTTAATGAGGACTGGGATCGGTTCTTTAAAGAGGACCGGGATCGGTTCTTTAATGAGGACTGAGATCGGTTCTTTAATGAGGACTGGGATCGGTTCTTTAAAGAGGACTGGGATCGGTTCTTTAAAGAGGACTGGGATCGGTTCTTTAAAGAGGACTGGGATCGGTTCTTTAATGAGGACTGGGATCGGTTCTTTAAAGAGGACTGGGATCGGTTCTTTAAAGAGGACTTGGATCGGTTCTTTAAAGAGGACTGGGATCGGTTCTTTAATGAGGACTGGGATCGGTTCTTTAATGAGGACTGGGATTGGTTCTTTAAAGAGGACTGGGATCGGTTCTTTAATGAGGACTGGGATCGGTTCTTTAATGAGGACTGAGATCGGTTCTTTAATGAGGACTGGGATCGGTTCTTTAAAGAGGACTGGGATCGGTTCTTTAAAGAGGACTGGGATCGGTTCTTTAAAGAGGACTGGGATCGGTTCTTTAAAGAGGACTGGGATCGGTTCTTTAATGAGGACTGGGATCGGTTCTTTAAAGAGGACTTGGATCGGTTCTTTAAAGAGGACTGGGATCGGTTCTTTAATGAGGACTGGGATCGGTTCTTTAAAGAGGACTGGGATCGGTTCTTTAATGAGGACTGGGATCGGTTCTTTAATGAGGACTGGGATCGGTTCTTTAATGAGGACTGGGATCGGTTCTTTAAAGAGGACTGGGATCGGTTCTTTAAAGAGGACTGGGATCGGTTCTTTAAAGAGGACTGGGATCGGTTCTTTAAAGAGGACTGGGATCGGTTCTTTAAAGAGGACTGGGATCGGTTCTTTAATGAGGACTGGGATCGGTTCTTTAATGAGGACTGGGATCGGTTCTTTAAAGAGGACTGGGATCGGTTCTTTTAATGAGGACTGGGATCGGTTCTTTAAAGAGGACTGGGATCGGTTCTTTAATGAGGACTGGGATCGGTTCTTTAATGAGGACTGGGATCGGTTCTTTAAAGAGGACTGGGATCGGTTCTTTAAAGAGGACTGGGATCGGTTCTTTAATGAGGACTGGGATCGGTTCTTTAAAGAGGACTGGGATCGGTTCTTTAATGAGGACTGGGATCGGTTCTTTAATGAGGACTGGGATCGGTTCTTTAAAGAGGACTGGGATCGGTTCTTTAAAGAGGACTGGGATCGGTTCTTTAATGAGGACTGGGATCGGTTCTTTAATGAGGACTGGGATCGGTTCTTTAAAGAGTACTGGGATCGGTTCTTTAAAGAGGACTGGGATCGGTTCTTTAATGAGGACTGGGATCGGTTCTTTAAAGAGGACTGGGATCGGTTCTTTAATGAGGACTGGGATCGGTTCTTTAAAGAGGACTGGGATCGGTTCTTTAAAGAGGACTGGGATCGGTTCTTTAAAGAGGACTGGGATCGGTTCTTTAATGAGGACTGGGATCGGTTCTTTAAAGAGGACTGGGATCGGTTCTTTAATGAGGACTGGGATCGGTTCTTTAAAGAGGACTGGGATCGGTTCTTTAAAGAGGACTGGGATCGGTTATTTAAAGAGGACTGGGATCGGTTCTTTAAAGAGGACTATATGTGAAAACACTTTACATTTGATGAGGGTTTGAAAAGATCCCATGTATACTGAAGAAACGTACAAAAGCAACATGTAAAGTGTTGGTCCCATATTTCATGAGTTGAAATAAAATATCCCAGAAATGTTCCAGACACACAAAAAGCTTTTTTCTCTCAAATGTTGTGCACAAATTAGTTTACATCCCAGGTGTGGCATATTGAGAATTTTAATTTAAAAAAAATTTAATTGGAAAACTTTGGAAATAGATAGCTTCTACTCCTCAGTTTATTGAAAAGTAATTGAAAATAAATTCTGTCTTTTCAAATTTTTAATTGTTATTTAAGTTTAGTTGCTGAATTCACTGCCTTCAATTCGAATTGACCCCAACCCTGGTGCACACTGAAGAAGCCAAGTCAGAGTTGGCTTCTCTCCAGTGCTCAAACCATCCATTTGGACCAGGCCATCACAGGCCTGGTTGAGTCTGGGTAAAAAGCATCCAAATATATATGTATATATATACAAAATATATATATATTTATATATAAATAAATGGTGGGACCAACAGCAATAATAATAGTAGTAGTGGACATGGGATTACCATTAACAACAACTACAACAACAATATTAATCAGAACAACAATACATTAAATCAATGGTAGTAGACCAGTGTCAACATGACTGAGAAGACACATGACCTGGTAGTAGACCAGTGTCAACATGACTGAGAAGACACATCCCATGGTATGAAAGACAAAACAAAACAAGATGGGAAATATTATCAACATTACTTTGCACTTTTCACTGGCTGTCCCTCAGGTTGTGGCAGGAGGACACATATTTGGCTGCCAAAACTGCACATTTTGGCTTTTCACCCAATAAATATTTGATTTTTTTCTTCATCTTTTATAGTTTCAAATTCTTTGTATTGAATTATAATTTTGGGAAAGAAATATTCTCTCAGGTCTGAGTATTTGTCACAGTGTAATCTCTCGCTCTCTCTCGCTCTCGCTCGCTCTCTCTCGCTCTCTCGCTCTCTCTCTCCAATTTCCTTTTATGACAAACTCAAGTCTCTAAGGCTAACAGGACAGTGTCTGTGTACTCTGTAGTAGTGGGACCATCTAGTGGAGAAGACATTTTTAGTGTAAGGACTTGATGTGTCTGGACACGCAGACCTCTTGTGGTGGCTGGGAGTACTACTGTTCACCAAAAGTTGAACATTACATCTGGGTCATCTTGAATGGCATCATACATTATGTTTGAACAATACAATGCACAGAAATATATGAAAATGTGTTCTCAATTCAATGAAAACACAGGGCACTGTAACCCTATCTATCTCACTGTTCCTCGGCGTCCACATCCCTAAGGACATAACACGGTCCAAACACATCAAAGACAGCCGTGAAGAGGCCACGACAACATCTCTTTCCCCTCAGGAGACTGGAATAGATTTGGCACGAGGCCTCAGATCCTCAACAAGTTCTACAGCTGCACCATCGAGAGCATCCTGACTGCCTGCATCTTTTATGTCTCATCACTGCTGCTTCTGTTTATTATCTATCCTGACGCCTAGTCACTTAATCCCTACCTATATGTACATATCCACCTCAATGACCTCGTACCCCTGCACATGGACTCAGTACTGGTACCCCGTGTATATATCCAAGGCATTACCTCGTACCCCTGCACATCGACTCAGTACTGGTACCCTGTGTATATAGCCTAGTTATTGTTACTCAGTACTGGTACTCTGTGTATATAGCCTAGTTATCATTACTCAATACTGGTACTCTGTGTATATAGCCTAGTTATCATTACTCAGTACTGGTACCATGTGTATTTAACCTAGTTATCATTACTCAGTACTGGTACCCTGTGTATATAGCCTAGTTATCATTACTCAGTACTGGTACCCTGTGTATATAACCTAGTTATCATTACTCAGTACTGGTACCCTGTGTATATAGCCTAGTTATCATTACTCAGTACTGGTACCCTGTGTGTATAGCCAAGTTATCATTACTCAGTACTGGTACCCTGTGTATATAACCTAGTTATCATTACTCAGTACTGGTACCCTGTGTATATAGCCTAGTTATCATTACTCAGTACTGGTACCCTGTGTATATAACCTAGTTATTACCTCGTACCCCTGCACATGGACTCAGTACTGGTACCCTGTGTATATAGCCTAGTTATTGTTACTCAGTACTGGTACCCTGTGTATATAACCTAGTTATCATTACTCAGTACTGGTACCCTGTGTATATAGCCTAGTTATCATTACTCAGTACTGGTACCCTGTGTATATAACCTAGTTATCATTACTCAGTACTGGTACCCTGTGTATATAGCCTAGTTATCATTACTCAGTACTGGTACCCTGTGTATATAACCTAGTTATTACCTCGTACCCCTGCACATGGACTCAGTACTGGTACCCTGTGTATATAGCTTAGTTATCATTACTCAGTACTGGTACCCTGTGTATATAGCCTAGTTATCATTACTCAGTACTGGTACCCTGTGTATATAACCTAGTTATTACCTCGTACCCCTGCACATGGACTCAGTACTGGTACCCTGTGTATATAGCTTAGTTATTGTTACTCATTGTGTATTTATTGTTACTTGTATTATTACGTGGTGATCTTTGTGCTGTTAGTGACCATAGACCTGGGTATGTGGGAGACTCTGGTTTGTTTATACATTTCTTTCTGCTGTGTTTGGGGGATGGGTGGCATTAATATGCTCATTATTAATGGGTTGTTTAAATAAGTAGTTTAAGTAGTTTAAATACCCACAAATCCTGTCCATGGGAAGATGGGTCCAATAAACAGTCTGGCATGTCTGTTTGTCTCCTACTTCCTCTTCCAAATCCACCCTCTTGAAAATAGCAGACACACACTTAAGATGCTGCCTTCCCACGTTCCCCTGCATGGGACCTGTCTGTCTGTGGCCCCTTGAACCCACCACAGGGTTACCGTAAGTGAGAAACGTACATGCCTAGTTTAGGACATATATTATGTTCCCTACAGGTTATAGAAAAGAGCAGAAGCTTTGAACTATCCGTTCAGACCCAAGTCTTACCTAGCTAGCTACCTACAGGTATGGAGGGGGCATTATATTCTGGTATAGAGGGGGCATTATATTCTAGTATAGAGGGGGCATTATATTCTAGTATGGAGAGGGCATTATATTCTAGTATGGAGGGGGCATTATATTCTAGTATGGAGGGGGCATTATATTCTAGTATGGAGGGGGCATTATATTCTGGTATGGAGGGGGTGTTATATTCTGGTAGGGAGAGGGCATTATATTCTAGTATGGAGGGGGCATTATATTCTGGTATGGAGGGGGTGTTATATTCTGGTAGGGAGAGGGCATTATATTCTAGTATGGAGGGGGCATTATATTCTGGTATGGAGGGGGCATTATATTCTGGTATGGATGGGGCATTATATTCTGGTATGGAGGGGGCATTATATTCTGGTATGGAGGGGGCATTATATTCTAGTATGGAGGGGGCATTATATTCTAGTATAGAGGGGGCATTATATTCTGGTATAGAGGGGGCATTATATTCTAGTATAGAGGGGGCATTATATTCTAGTATAGAGGGGGCATTATATTCTAGTATGGAGGGGGCATTATATTCTAGTATGGAGGGGGCATTATATTCTGGTATGGAGGGGGCATTATATTCTGGTATGGAGGGGGCATTATATTCTAGTATGGAGGGGGCATTATATTCTAGTATGGAGGGGGCATTATATTCTAGTATGGAGGGGGCATTATATTCTGGTATGGAGGGGGCATTATATTCTGGTATGGAGGGGGCATTATATTCTAGTATGGAGGGGGTATTATATTCTAGTATAGAGGGGGCGTTATATTCTAGTATAGAGGGGGTGTTATATTCTAGTATAGAGGGGGCATTATATTCTAGTATAGAGGGGGCATTATATTCTAGTATAGAGGGGGCATTATATTCTAGTATAGAGGGGGCATTATATTCTGGTATAGAGGGGGCATTATATTCTGGTATGGAGGGGGCATTATATTCTAGTATGGAGGGGGCATTATATTCTGGTATGGAGGGGGCATTATATTCTAGTATGGAGGGGGCATTATATTCTAGTATAGAGGGGGCATTATATTCTGGTATAGAGGGGGCATTATATTCTAGTATAGAGGGGGCGTTATATAACACAGTTCCACTTGTTAATCTATAATTTCTGCCAAATATCTGACAGCCAGCAGATTGTGTAACCTCATCCGTTTCAGTTATCACACTGAGGTTCACATTGATTTACTGTTTGATCTCTGATGACTGTGGGAAAAACTTGCAACTGCTGTGACAGAACTGACTCATCTCAAATGAATTCTTCATCATAGTGTCCCTCCCATTACCATTTATTTCAGTTCCATTAGTCAGAGAGACATGTTTGGACAGAGATGTGTTTAATAGGTGTTTATTTTATTGTGCTCTATTGCATCATGGGTTTTAGACTGGCTCTGTGGTTTATATCATGGGTTTTAGACTGGGTCTGTGGTTTATATCATGGGTTTTAGACTGGCTCTGTGGTTTATATCATGGGTTTTAGACTGGCTCTGTGGTTTATATCATGGGTTTTAGACTGACTGGCTCTGTGGTTTATATCATGGGTTTTAGACTGGCTCTGTGGTTTATATCATGGGTTTTAGACTGGCTCTGTGGTTTATATCATGGGTTTTAGACTGGCTCTGTGGTTTATATCACGGGTTTTAGACTGGCTCTGTGGTTTATATCATGGGTTTTAGACTGGCTCTGTGGTTTATATCATGGGTTTTAGACTGGCTCTGTGGTTTATATCATGTGTTTTAGACTGGCTCTGTGGTTTATATCATGGGTTTTAGACTGGCTCTGTGGTTTATATCATGGGTTTTAGACTGGCTCTGTGGTTTATATCATGGGTTTTAGACTGGCTCTGTGGTTTATATCATGGGTTTTAGACTGGCTCTGTGGTTTATATCATGGGTTTTAGACTGGCTCTGTGGTTTATATCATGGGTTTTAGACTGGCTCTGTGGTTTATATCATGGGTTTTAGACTGGCTCTGTGGTTTATATCATGGGTTTTAGACTGGGTCTGTGGTTTATATCATGGGTTTTAGACTGGCTCTGTGGTTTATATCATGGGTTTTAGACTGGCTCTGTGGTTTATATCATGGGTAAAGGCTCCAGTTAACTGGGTCCTCATCAGTGGACATGTGAAGTTCTTGTCCTGGAAGTCCAGCAGCACTCATGGGACAAGAAGATCCAAGCTGTTCCCAAGCCGGCCACAAGGGGGCAGATGACTGGTGTTTCAATGTAGGAGACAAGGGTGGAAGTTGAGAAAGAAAACAGTTAAATGTCCTCGGTTGACTTCAGTTTGTTATATCCTCTGATCTCATCATCGAGGTTTCACTTGTCAGCTTCAGGGATTGTCTTATTCTCACTGTCATTCCTTGGTGCATTACATTCAATTGAAATGTTTATTTTTAAACCTTTATTTAACTAGGCAAGTCAGTCAATAACGAATTCTTATTTTCAATGACGGCCTATGAACAGTGGGTTAACTAACTTGTTCAGGGGCAGAACGACAGATTTTTACCTTGTCAGCTCAGGGATTCGAGCTTGCAACCTCTACGGTTACTGGCCCAACGCTCTAACCACTAGGCTACCTGTCTCTAACCACTAGGCTACCTGCCTCTAACCACTAGGCTACCTGCTCTAACCACTAGGCCACCTGCCTCTAACCACTAGGCTACCTGCCTCTAACCACTAGGCTACCTGCCTCTAACCACTAGGCTACCTGCCTCTAACCACTAGGCTACCTGCCTCTAACCACTAGGCTACCTGCCTCTAACCACTAGGCTACCTGCCTCTAACCACTAGGCCACCTGCCTCTAACCACTAGGCTACCTGCCTCTAACCACTAGGCTACCTGCCTCTAACCACTAGGCTACCTGCCGCCTCTACACTCTAACCACTAGGCTACCTGCCGCCTCTACACTCTAACCACTAGGCTACCTGCCTCTAACCACTAGGCTACCTGCCTCTAACCACTAGGCTACCTGCCTCTAACCACTAGGCTACCTGCCTCTAACCACTAGGCTACCTGCCTCTAACCACTAGGCTACCTGCCTCTAACCACTAGGCTACCTGCCTCTAACCACTAGGCTACCTGCCTCTAACCACTAGGCTACCTGCCTCTAACCACTAGGCTACCTGCCTCTAACCACTAGGCCACCTGCTCTAACCACTAGGCTACCTGCCTCTAACCACTAGGCTACCTGCCTCTAACCACTAGGCTACCTGCCTCTAACCACTAGGCTACCTGCCTCTAACCACTAGGCTACCTGCCTCTAACCACTAGGCCACCTGCTCTAACCACTAGGCTACCTACCGCCCCAAAGCTACTGTCCAGTGTCTCCAGATTTCTATGAAATATTACCTATAATTAATTACTGAATTACCATTTCACTCTTATTGTATGTTAAAAAGCAGATTTGATGTGTTTGGAATGTTGTGGGCGTATACCAGTCATTAAAAATATTCATGAGAGTAGACCGCTGA
Organism: Salvelinus alpinus; assembly: GCF_045679555.1. Classification (NCBI taxonomy): domain Eukaryota; kingdom Metazoa; phylum Chordata; class Actinopteri; order Salmoniformes; family Salmonidae; genus Salvelinus; species Salvelinus alpinus. The sequence continues at coordinate 10,323,555 of NC_092095.1, forward strand.
TTGGCCAGATCATCCTCCTCTAGACCTGGGTTTCCCAAGGTGTTTCTGGTCACCTGATCAACTTTTATTATCAGCGGTGTGACAACCCCTACATTCTTAATAACCCTTTCCTGGTCAGCAAGCACATCTGCATGCTCGTCCTCCTCACCAGGTTCTTGACCTGACTGCCGTTCGGCGTCGTAACCGACTTCAGTGGGGAAATGTTTACTTTCGATGGCCACTGGCACGACGGAGAAGTGTGATTCTTCGTGGATGAATCCCAGTTTCAACTGTATCGGGCGGATAGCAGACAGTGTTGTGAATGAACTGTCCCTCTCCTTTTCTACAGTGTTGTGAATGAACTCAGTCCCTCTCCTTTTCTACAGTGTTGTGAATGAACTGTCCCTCTCCTTTTCTACAGTGTTGTGAAGGAACTCAGTCCCTCTCCTTTTCTACAGGTTTTCAAATGTGACTGGTGATTGTTACCAAAAACCAACTTTTGAATTTTAAACAAAACCCTGTGTTCGGGGCAGTCGTATCAAGTTGCTTAAGACTCCATTCAACTGCATGCCAGTTAATGACAGGAACGTGTTCCTGTTGAGAGTGAAAATGTACAATAGCCTGCTCCCCGATCTGTTTGTGCTGTTTTGTCAACTCCTGTGGTTGTTGTATAGGAGCTGGGCAAGACAACACAAACAGATCTGAGACCAGGCTAGAAGCACCAGGTTGACTACTTCCTGGGAGGTGGTGACACAGGAACAAAGCCTCGTATTGTTCTACAGTCTTGACAAAGCAGACACAGCCATGTGGCATGCCAGGTACCCAATCTCATTGGGACAAACTCAGACCTTGTCCCAGATCTGTTTGTGTTGTAAAGACAAAATCCCATGACTACGACCGTAAGAACTTGCCTAACAGATCTGGGACCAGATTAAAATAGATTAAAATAAAAAACAATGGGAATCATAAATGTGGTGAAATATTGGAATTTACGTAGCAGGAGGTTAATCATCTGTTAGATTATTACATCTGCTACTGACTGAGTGTAGTCTATTCATCTAGAATAGGTCTATATGGATAATTCTATGCCCATGACAGTGTGAGTGATATTACAGGTTGGAGTATCTGTCATGACCTTACCTTTAAAAAAATAATTCCCTGTCACAATGCAGGCAGATTTACGCACTAAAACATTTACTACATATTTACAAATAAATAAAATAGACCTGTCCCAGCAGGAAAGAAGCCTATCCGTCGTGCATTCAGTGGCACCTGTCTGACACCCATCCCCCTTCAAGCATCCCTGGCAGGATGGGGCCCTGGCGGGATGGGCCCCTGGCGGGATGGGCCCCTGGCGGGATGGGCCCCTGGCGGGATGGGCCCCTGGCGGGATGGGGCCCTGGCGGGATTGGGCCCTGGGAGGGGGCATTGTTTTCTGGGTGTATCATCGAGGTAAGGAGGGGACTCTCCTTCAACGCCCTCAGAGATTCACATACAAGGAGGTCACACTGCTGTGACGATGAGTAGAAAAGGAGGGGCGTCTCCCCACGGCGTGTCCCAGTCAGAGAATCAGAAAATCAATGTAGAGGTAAGAAGGTTTAACTTACAGCTGAAGTCGGAAGTTTACATACACCTTAGCCAAATACATTTAAACTCAGTTTGTAACAATTCCTGACATTTAATCCTCGTAAATATTCCCTGTCTTAGGTCAGTTAGGATCACCAATTTATTTTAAGAATGTGAAATGTCAGAATAATAGTAGAGATAATTATTTATTTCAGCTTTTATTTCTTTCATCACATTCCCAGTGGGTCAGAAGTTTACATACACTCAATTAGTATTTGGTAGCATTGCCTTTAAATTGTTTAACTTGGGTCAAACGTTTCGGGTAGCCTTCCACAAGCTTCCCACAATACATTGGGTGAATGTTGGCCCATTCCTCCTGACAGAGATGGTGTAACTGAGTCAGTTTTTTAGGCCTCCTTGCTCGCACATGCTTTTTCAGTTCTGCCCACACATTTTCTATAGGATTGAGGTCAGGGCTTTGTGATGGCCACTCCAATACCTTGACTTTGTTGTCCTTAAGCCATTTTGCCACAACTTTGGAAGTATGCTTGGGGTCATTGTCCATTTGGAAGACTCATTTGCAACCAAGCTTTAACTTCCTGACTGATGTCTTGAGATGTTGCTTCAAGATGTCATAACCGACTTGCCAAAACTATAGTTTTTTTTATTTTTTATTTGTGGAGTGGTTAAAGTTTTAATGACTCCAACGTAAGGTGTATGTAAACTTCTGACTTCAACTGTATATGGTTTCAGTCACAACACAGAGGATGTACAGCCGTCAACACAGAGGGTCTACAGCCATCAACACAGAGGGTCTACAGCAGCCACAACACAGAGGGTCTACAGCCGTCAACACAGAGGGTCTACAGCCGTCAACACAGAGGGTATACAGCGGTCAACACAGAGGGTCTACAGCCTGTAGACCATCCCAGCCTTGTGCAGGTCTACAATTTTATCCTTGATGTCCTTACACAGCTCTCTGGTCTTGGCCATTGTGGAGAGGTTGGAGTCTGTTTGATTGAGTGTGTGGACAGGTGTCTTTTATACAGGTAACGAGTTCAAACAGGTGCAGTTAATACAGGTAATGAGTGGAGAACAGGAGGGCTTCTTAAAGAAAAACTAACAGGTCTGTGAGAGCCGGAATTCTTACTGGTTGGTAGGTGATCAAATACTTATGTCTTGCAATAAAATGCTAATTAATTACTTAAAAATCATACAATGTGATTTTCGGGATTTTTGTTTTAGATTCCGTCTCTCACAGTTGAAGTGTACCTATGATAAAAATTACAGACCTCTACATGCTTTGTAAGTAGGAAAACCTGCAAAATCGGCAGTGTATCAAATACTTGTTCTCCCCACTGTATATATATATATTCTTTTTTTAAATCGGCCAAATCGGTGTCCAAAAATACCGATTTCCGATTGTTATGAAAACTTGAAATCGGCCCTAATTAATCTCCACCTTTCAGGAGAGGCAGTACAAAAGCAGATTTCCATAACTTGGGGATTTCCTTAACGTCAAGCGTGAGGTTAAAAATACATGTTAAGGGGGAGCAATGATGTCTGCGGCTAGGTGCAGGAGGCGGGGGTCTAGTTCATCAGGGCCAGGGGATTCTTTTCCATCCATTTCTTTCAGGGCTTTACACACTTCTGAAACAGAGAAGGATGAAAATGGGAACCTGGTGAACCTGCACTATAACAACAGCCACCTAATTAAAAGAGCTTTCAGAGTTCCCAGAATGCTTGTGTAAAAGCCCCAATCTCCCTAAACTCTCTTGGCCAGAGTGGGCTGTGGAATGCAGAGCGGAGCAGGGCTAAAGTCAAGTAACACTACATACAGCCGAATTCATCTTCCTCCCCCTCCAGACCATAACCCTTTGATCAACTGATGAAGTCAGCATATGCATCTCACATGGTACACTTTTCCCTACACAGTGCACTACATCACATCAGACCATAGGGATCTGGTCCATAGTAGTGCACTACATCACATCAGAACATAGGGATCTGGTCCATAGTAGTGCACTACATCACATCAGACCATAGGGATCTGGTCCATAGTAGTGCACTACATCACATCAGACCATAGGGATCTGGTCCATAGTAGTGCACTACATCACATCAGAACATAGGGATCTGGTCAATAGTAGTGCACTACGTCACATCAGAACATAGGGATCTGGTCCATAGTAGTGCACTACATCACATCAGAACATAGGGATCTGGTCAATAGTAGTGCACTACATCACATCAGACCATAGGGATCTGGTCCATAGTAGTGCACTACATCACATCAGACCATAGGGATCTGGTCCATAGTAGTGCACTACATCACATCAGAACATAGGGATCTGGTCCACAGTAGTGCACTACATCACATCAGACCATAGGGATCTGGTCCATAGTAGTGCACTACATCACATCAGAACATAGGGATCTGGTCCACAGTAGTGCACTACATCACATCAGACCATAGGGATCTGGTCCATAGTAGTGCACTACATCACATCAGACCATAGGGATCTGGTCCATAGTAGTGCACTACATCACATCAGAACATAGGGATCTGGTCAATAGTAGTGCACTACGTCACATCAGAACATAGGGATCTGGTCCATAGTAGTGCACTACATCACATCAGACCATAGGGATCTGGTCCATAGTAGTGCACTACGTCACATCAGAACATAGGGATCTGGTCAATAGTAGTGCACTACGTCACATCAGACCATAGGGATCTGGTCCATAGTAGTGCACTACATCACATCAGAACATAGGGATCTGGTCCATAGTAGTGCACTACATCACATCAGGCCATAGGGATCTGGTCAATAGTAGTGCACTACATCACATCAGACCATAGGGATCTGGTCAATAGTAGTGCCCTACATCACATCAGACCATAGGGATCTGGTCAATAGTAGTGCACTACATCACATCAGACCATAGGGATCTGGTCAATAGTAGTGCACTACATCACATCAGACCATAGGGATCTGGTCCATAGTAGTGCACTACATCACATCAGACCATAGGGATCTGGTCCATAGTAGTGCACTACATCACTTCAGAACATAGGGATCTGGTCAATAGTAGTGCACTACGTCACATCAGACCATAGGGATCTGGTCCATAGTAGTGCACTACATCACATCAGACCATAGGGATCTGGTCAATAGTAGTGCACTACATCACATCAGACCATAGGGATCTGGTCAATAGTAGTGCACTACATCACATCAGACCATAGGGATCTGGTCCATAGTAGTGCACTACATCACATCAGACCATAGGGATCTGGTCCATAGTAGTGCACTACATCACATCAGACCATAGGGATCTGGTCCATAGTAGTGCACTACATCACATCAGACCATAGGGATCTGGTCCATAGTAGTGCACTACATCACATCAGAACATAGGGATCTGGTCCATAGTAGTGCACTACATCACATCAGACCATAGGGATCTGGTCAATAGTAGTGCACTACATCACATCAGACCATAGGGATCTGGTCCATAGTAGTGCACTACATCACATCAGACCATAGGGATCTGGTCCATAGTAGTGCACTACATCACATCAGAACATAGGGATCTGGTCCATAGTAGTGCACTACATCACATCAGAACATAGGGATCTGGTCCATAGTAGTGCACTACATCACATCAGAACATAGGGATCTGGTCCATAGTAGTGCACTACATCACATCAGAACATAGGGATCTGGTCAATAGTAGTGCCCTACATCACATCAGAACATAGGGATCTGGTCAATAGTAGTGCCCTACATCACATCAGATCATAGGGATCTGGTCAATAGTAGTGCCCTACATCACATCAGAACATAGGGATCTGGTCAATAGTAGTGCCCTACATCACATCAGAACATAGGGATCTGGTCAATAGTAGTGCCCTACATCACATCAGAACATAGGGATCTGGTCAATAGTAGTGCCCTACATCACATCAGAACATAGGGATCTGGTCAATAGTAGTGCACTACATCACATCAGACCATAGGGATCTGGTCAATAGTAGTGCACTACATCACATCAGAACATAGGGATCTGGTCCATAGTAGTGCACTACATCACATCAGACCATAGGGATCTGGTCAATAGTAGTGCACTACATCACATCAGAACATAGGGATCTGGTCAATAGTAGTGCACTACATCACATCAGACCATAGGGATCTGGTCCATAGTAGTGCACTACATCACATCAGACCATAGGGATCTGGTCCATAGCAGTGCACTACATCACATCAGAACATAGGGATCTGGTCAATAGTAGTGCCCTACATCACATCAGAACATAGGGATCTGGTCAATAGTAGTGCACTACATCACATCAGAACATAGGGATCTGGTCAACGGTAGTGCACTACATAGGGAATAGTGTGACGTTCGGGACGTACACAGGATCTCGTGTACATCACGTCTTCCTGTTGCACAAAACACACACAGGAAGTTCTTAGAATTTTGAAAGAACTTTGAATTTGATTCAAATGTAAAGATAAAAGTGAATTGTAATTTAGTTGTAGCGCCTAAGTTTAATCAAATTAAGAACAAACTAATGATGATAATCACTGAACTTCTACAAGGTGCATGTCTGCGGTCTAAGTCTAACGATAGCCTGGTTCATGTATCGTTATTGGCTGACACATTCTTTACGTGTCGATACAAAGTCCATGGAGTCACTCACTATGAGCCTCCTTATGTGTCTTTCAGTAAACTATTTAGATATAATGTGAGAGAGAACTGAGAGAAAGTCAAGACTACATTCTTAGAAAAAAAGGGTTCCAAAATGGTTCTTGTTCGGCTGTCCCCATAGGAGAACCCTTTTTGGTTCCAGGTAGAACTCTTTTGGGTTCCAGGTAGAACCCTTTTTGGTTCCAGGTAGAACCCTTTTTGGTTCCAGGTAGAACCCTTTTTGGTTCCAGGTAGAACTCTTTTGGGTTCCTTGTAGAACCCTCTGTGGAAAGGGAACCACAAGGGTTCTACCTGGAACCAAAACGGGTTCTTCAAATGGTCCTCCTATGGCGACAGCCGAATAACCATTTTGGTTTCTAGATAGCAGCTTTTTTTGGAACGGTGTATAATCTAAGTGTCTGGAGAATGTTTCCTCTTCAGGTTTTCTTTCAAACCTCCAAAGTAGCTTTGGAATGAAATCTATCAGAGGCAGATCTAAATAGATGATATTTTCTGCTTCTCTGATCTCTCCTTCTCTGGTCTCTCCTCCTCTGGTCTCTCCTTCTCTGGTCTCTCCTTCTCTGATCTCTCCTTCTCTGGTTTCTCCTTCTCTGATCTCTCCTTCTCTGATCTCTCCTTCTCTGATCTCTCCTTCTCTGGTTTCTCCTTCTCTGATCTCTCCTTCTCTGATCGCTCCTTCTCTGATCTCTCCTTCTCTGGTTTCTCCTTCTCTGGTCTCTCCTTCTCTGATCTCTCCTTCTCTGATCTCTCCTTCTCTGATCTCTCCTTCTCTGGTCTCTCCTTCTCTGATCTCTCCTTCTTTGATCTATCCTTCTTTGATCTCTCCTTCTCTGATCTCTCCTTCTTTGATCTCTCCTTCTCTGATCTCTCCTTCTCTGGTCTCTCCTTCTCTGATCTCTCCTTCTCTGATCTCTCCTTCTCGGATCTCTCCTTCTCTGGTCTATCCTTCTCTGATCTCTCCTTCTCTGGTCTCTCCTTCTCTGATCTCTCCTTCTCTGGTTTCTCCTTCTCTGGTCTCTCCTTCTCTGATCTCTCCTTCTCTGATCTCTCCTTCTCTGATCTCTCCTTCTCTGGTTTCTCCTTCTCTGGTCTCTCCTTCTCTGATCTCTCCTTCTCTGGTTTCTCCTTCTCTGGTTTCTCCTTCTCTGATCTCTCCTTCTCTGATCTCTCCTTCTCTGATCTCTCCTTCTCTGGTTTCTCCTTCTCTGTTTTCTCCTTCTCTGGTTTCTCCTTCTCTGATCTCTCCTTCTCTGATCTCTCCTTCTCTGATCTCTCCTTCTCTGGTTTCTCCTTCTCTGGTTTCTCCTTCTCTGGTCTCTCCTTCTCTGATCTCTCCTTCTCTGGTTTCTCCTTCTCTGATCTCTCCTTCTCTGGTCTCTCCTTCTCTGATCTCTCCTTCTCTGATCTCTCCTTCTCTGATCTCTCCTTCTCTGGTTTCTCCTTCTCTGATCTCTCCTTCTCTGGTTTCTCCTTCTCTGATCTCTCCTTCTCTGGTCTCTCCTTCTCTGATCTCTCCTTCTCTGATCTCTCCTTCTCTGATCTCTCCTTCTCTGGTTTCTCCTTCTCTGGTTTCTCCTTCTCTGATCTCTCCTTCTCTGATCTCTCCTTCTCTGATCTCTCCTTCTCTGGTCTCTCCTTCTCTGATCTCTCCTTCTCTGATCTCTCCTTCTCTGATCTCTCCTTCTCTGATCTCTCCTTCTCTGATCTCTCCTTCTCTGGTCTCTCCTTCTCTGATCTCTCCTTCTCTGGTCTCTCCTTCTCTGATCTCTCCTTCTCTGATCTCTCCTTCTTTGATCTCTCCTTCTTTGATCTATCCTTCTCTGATCTCTCCTTCTCTGATCTCTCCTTCTCTGATCTCTCCTTCTCTGATCTCTCCTTCTCTGATCTCTCCTTCTCTGATCTCTCCTTCTCTGATCTCTCCTTCTCTGATCTCTCCTTCTCTGGTCTCTCCTTCTCTGATCTCTCCTTCTTTGATCTCTCCTTCTCTGATCTCTCTGAATGTTACACACATTGTTAGAAAGTTAAACCAATGGTCACCAGCTGTAGACACGGTAGCACTACTCTGGTATGAGAGCTACGTACTCTAGAATTACAGGAAGTCTCAAATGGGACTCTTTCAGGGAAGGGGGGCTGCTTGTTGATGTAACTAGCCACTGACATTGTTTCTCAATCTGTTTGTAATTACCATAAGTGTTAACAGAAGGTTTACTAAATATGGTCGGTCACTGGCCCCTGGGAATAACTGACCTTGGCTCCAGAGAATGGAGGATGGTTACTACTGACCAAGGTTCTTGGCAAAGAAATGTTGCTATGCAGTATAGGTCCTGTAGGAAATATCATCAGTAATGTCATCTATTTGAATCAATCAAAGATTTGATCAATTCACCTGCTGTCGACTGAGTGGGCGTCCAATGGAATAGATCCTCATATAAGCATGGTTGGATCATCGTACCACAGTTTTAATCAAAAAACATTCCTGTAATAAGTTATAAATGAAAAACCATTGTGTCCTTACTTAGCGTCTATGAACAGTTGACATCCCACTGGCCCAGTGTATTGTTGTCTTGTGGCAGGAGAACATGTGGTCGATGAGTCCATGAGATGTAAAACATTCTATGAGCCACAGACACGTGACAGAATGATTTACAGCAGGATTAGTATGTGTTTGTTGTCTTGTTGTCACAACGCAGGAGAGGATCAGGACAATGAGACATCCCTCATGGAGTGTGTTTCTTTCACACAACATTGTTGTTCACAAACACACACACAGTCTTGTACAGCTAACCTTGTGGGGACACACAATTCAGTCCCATTCAAAATCCTATTTTCCCTAAACCTAACCCTAACCCTTAACGTAATTCTAACCTAAACCCCCTAGAAATAGCATTTGACCTCGTGGGGACCAACAAAATGTCCCCAGTTTGTCAAACGTTCGTTCATTTACTATTCTTTTGGGGACTTCTGGTCCCCACAAGAATAGTTAAACACGTCCACACACACACACACACACACACACACACACACACACACACACACACACACACACACACTCACACTCACACTCACACTCACACTCACACTCACACTCACACTCACACTCACACACACAACCACGCAGTGGTTGGGGAAACTCCTGGTCCCGATCAGACTGTATAGTATGTCAGATTTCAGACGAGCAGTCAGCGTAAGCAGGGGGTGTGGATGTCTGTTTGAATTCCCAATTGGTGAACATGATAGTTAAGACAATAGTGTGTATGTTTTCCCCACACACCCAGTTTACTCTTGTGACATTATTCATCAGTCATGCTTTTTATCATAACATCAATTTGGCTCCGGAACAATGTTATCAAAGTTGAGATCAGTAAGATAGCGGTGTGTGCTTGATTTGGCAGGATGTACCATGTGTCTTGTTACTGTAACAGTACATATGTGTGTACATATCAATCAAAACCTGTAACTTCAGATATTACTCATGGGGCCCATTTAAACTATGTCCCAGAAGTCTAGTGGGCTACATCGAGATATCAGATTTCATCTTCTGAACACGTTGAACTCCATTTTTGGTTAAGGACTTTTAAATAAGCATTTCACGGTAAGGTCCACACCTGTTGTATCCGGCGCATGCGACAAATCCCATTTGATTTGATTTGAAGTGAGAATGCTGTTCATTGACTACAGCTCAGCTTTCAACACCATTGTCCCCTCTAAGCTCAACACCAAGCTTAGGACTCTGGGTCTGAACACCTCCCTCTGCAACTGGATCCTGGACTTCCTGACGTGCCGACCACAGGTGGTGAGGGTAGGCAACATCACCTCCGCCATGCTGACCCTTAACACAGGGGTTCCACAAGGGTGTGTGCTTATTCCCCTCCTGTACTCCCTGTTCACTCACGACTGCGTGGCCACACACGACTCCAAATGGTCCAAACACACACGCATAGTAGTGAAGAAGGGGCAACAGCGCCTCTTCCCCCTCAGGAGATTGAAAAAGTTTGTCATGGACCCTCAAATCCTCAGAAAGTTCTACAGCTGTACCATTGAGAGCATTTTGACTGGCTGCATCACTGCCTGGTATGGCAATAGCACCGCCCTCGATCGCATGGTGCTACACAGGGTGGTGCGGACAGCCCAGTACATCACTGGGGCCGAGCTCCCTGCCATCCAGGACATCAATATAAGGCGGTGTGGAAGGAAGGCCCGGGAAATCGTTAAAGACTCCAACCACCCATGCCGTGGACTATTCTCTCTGTTTTCACACGGCAGGCGGTACCGGTGCATCAAGTCTGACACCAACAGGCTCTGGAACAGCTTCTATCCCCAAGCAATAAGACTGATATATAGTTACCAAAATAGCTACACGGACTATCTGAGTTAATCTTGTATTTTTATTGACCTTTTATTAAACACACGCAGACCCACTCACATACAAGCTGCTGCTACTCTGTTTATTTTATATCCTGTTGTCTAGTCGTCTTCCCCCTATACATATCTACCTCCATCACTCCAGAATCCCTGTCCCCTTACCCCTATACATATCTACCTCCATCACTCCAGTATCCCTGTTCCCTTCCCCCTATACATATCTACCTCCATCACTCCAGAATCCCTGTTCCCTTACCCCTATACATATCTACCTCCATCACTCCAGAATCCCTGTTCCCTTCCCCCTATACATATCTACCTCCATCACTCCAGAATCCCTGTCCCCTTACCCCTATACATATCTACCTCCATCACTCCAGAATCCCTGTTCCCTTCCCCCTATACATATCTACCTCCATCACTCCAGAATCCCTGCACATTGTCAATATGGTATTGAACTGACCCTGTATATAGTATGGTAATAACTGACCCTGTATATAGTATGGTAATAACTGACCCTGTATATAGTATGGTATTAACTGACCCTGTATATAGTATGGTATTGAACTGACCCTGTATATAGTATGGTATTAACTGACCCTGTATATAGTATGGTATTAACTGACCCTGTATATAGTATGGTAATAACTGACCCTGTATATAGAATGGTATTAACTGACCCTGTATATAGTATGGTATTAACTGACCCTGTATATAGTATGGTATTGAACTGACCCTGTATATAGTATGGTATTAACTGACCCTGTATATAGTATGGTATTAACTGACCCTGTATATAGTATGGTATTAACTGACCCTGTATATAGTATGGTATTGAACTGACCCTGTATATAGTATGGTATTGAACTGACCCTGTATATAGTGTGGTATTAACTGACCCTGTATATAGTATGGTATTAACTGACCCTGTATATAGTATGGTATTGAACTGACCCTGTATATAGTATGGTATATCACCTGACCCTGTATATAGTATGGTATTAACTGACCCTGTATATAGTATGGTATTAACTGACCCTGTATATAGTATGGTATTGAACTGACCCTGTATATAGTATGGTATATCACCTGACCCTGTATATAGTATGGTATTAACTGACCCTGTATATAGTATGGTAATAACTGACCCTGTATATAGTATGGTATTGAACTGACCCTGTATATAGTATGGTATTAACTGACCCTGTATATAGTATGGTATTAACTGACCCTGTATATAGTATGGTATTAACTGACCCTGTATATAGTATGGTAATAACTGACCCTGTATATAGTATGGTAATAACTGACCCTGTATATAGTGTGGTAATAACTGACCCTGTATATAGTGTGGTATTAACTGACCATGTATATAGTGTGGTATTAGCTGACCCTGTATATATTGTGGTATTAACTGACCCTGTATATAGTATGGTGTTAACTGACCCTGTATATAGTGTGGTATTAACTGACCCTGTATATAGTATGGTATGAACTGACCCTGTATATAGTATGGTATTAACCGACCTTGTATATAGTATGGTATTAACTGACCCTGTATATAGTATGGTATTAACTGACCCTGTATATAGTATGGTATTGAACTGACCCTGTATATAGTATGGTATTGAACTGACCCTGTATATAGTATGGTATTAACTGACCCTGTATATAGTATGGTATTAACTGACCCTGTATATAGTATGGTATTGAACTGACCCTGTATATAGTATGGTATTGAACTGACCCTGTATATAGTATGGTATTAACTGACCCTGTATATGGTATGGTATTGAACTGACCCTGTATATAGTATGGTATTGAACTGACCCTGTATATCGTATGGTATTAACTGACCCTGTATCTGTGACCAACAGATGCATATCTGTATTTCATTATATGAACTGTAACTCACTAATATTCTTGAAATTGTTGCATGTTGCATTTATATTTTTTGTTCAGTGGAATTAGAAACGATCAATACCATAAAATGGCCGGCCCTGTTCTTCATTCACAATGACTACATAATTATGCATCTTTCGCTTCCCCTCACTCATCAACTCACCCATTCACCTCCTTTCTCCCCATCATACGTTACCTAATTTATCTCATCTGTTGTTATATGTGTGAAATTAGTTTCGGTATGAGGCAATTATCTGGGTGATTATCAGCTAGGGGCACTGCACTTTCAACTGTCAGGAGAAGAAGAGGCGACGGGGAAAACCATTCAAGAAATGACATGCCCTCCTTAACCTGGTTATAAAATCCAGTTCTGTATGTGATATTAAGATTCTAACACTGACAGTGTGTTGTATAGACTTATTTAAGAAGAGTCAAGGACGGAGGAGGGCATGATAAAACAAATGGCGGATTAATTAATTCATCAGCAGTCGAAATTACTTTCTTTAGCGGTTGTAGTGTTAAAACTACAACATTTTGTCTACACCCCATGGGGAAAATGTGTAGAATTTCAGGAAATTAACTTTAAATATAACATTTGATCTCCGCTGTCAACAAAGGGGCCACTTTTTTTTTCTCGCATGATGTCATATGCTTGAGCGAAAACGTAATATTATTATTTGACTTATTCTTTGACTTATTCTTTGACTATATGTGCATAAAACTTTTTTGAAATGAATGACACATTTTACTAGGCTACTTACAGGCTACTAGGCTACTGTTCGTAATACAGTAGGCTACGATGTTTTTATCATCACAAAAAGTTAAACATACACTAGTATCAGAAGCCCATCCCACCGGGCAATAAACCACAACCTCATTTGGACGATACGCGCGTCTTTTTCTTTTTTAGAAAGCACGTTTAACTGACAGACAGGAGCTGGCCAAGACAAGGGAGCGGAATTCAATCAGAGGTGGATCGCTGGCGACTCGTTTCAGTGGCGCCCAGAGACCCGAGTCACTTTTCACTTCTACCTCCATTGGATTACTTTTTCACACTGACCTGTTGGAATATAACATGTTGAAAATGGAAAGGAAAGCTTTTTGTAGGAGATTGTGTACTGTACTATTCTTTGCCAACTGTGTTTCAGGTGAGTCAAAAACACCACGTGCAATTAAAATATAAAACGAGCCTACAATCCCAAAAGCTGTACACTAGACAAATAGTCTAGACTGGTTTTAGCTGACAACATCACGAAAACGATGCACACGTTTCAATGGGGCAGAAGTCCTTGTGTCGTTGTGATTTTAGATGTTCAAATAGTTAGCAACAATGACCATGTTTACATGCGCACAATATCCGGGACAGTAGTTCATATCCCGTTTAAGATTTTATTCGTGATAAACTGTTTACATGCACTTTTAATATCCCGCTCACGAGTATCCTTGTACCATAAATAAAGACAATTCCTAATTTAAATTCATATGGGTTACATGGAATAGTAACTGAAATCTGGACAATGACTGTAGGCCTATAATATAATATAATTTTAACTCCTGCAGAAATATGCATTTCTTGCATTGAAATGGTACAATAAAGGTTCATTTTGTCTCGGGAACAGCAGCGGATAAATATTTTTTACATTTGAGTCATTTATTAACAAACGCTCTTATCCAGAGCTACTTATGATTTCTTTCTTTCAGCATCTCTTGAGAAAATACGATTGTGAGTGTAACATGTTATCTTTAACACTGTTATGCAAGCAGACAGTATTTCAACCACATCAAATATGCACCCAAGATGAACTGAAGTCTTATCATAAACGTGATTCATAGTTTTCTCAGCTTTTCATTTCCTTAAAACGGGTCAAACGGATGACATTTGGACATGTCGCACAGGAACAATCTTTCCACTGTTTTGGAGTTCTTTCATTCCCCCCCCGGTCCCTAAATGAAACAGACAACTTTAGCAGTGTTAAATAGATTACTATTGCATTAATTATATCAATGTAAGACATTATTCTGGTGAGCACTACTTTATTTAGTCTTCTGGGGCAACACGTTATGACAGAAGAGAAGCTGCATGTATCTAACTATAGCTGACAAACAGTGGCCTATCAGATGTCGGGAAATAATAAGTAGAAGCGTGTCTAAATTAGGGTCAAGTAACGTTAGGCTACAATGTCCAGTACAGAGTATCAGCAAAAAAAAAACAGATTATTATGGAGGCTTGAAATGCTCAGGTAGCCTACTTTTTGAAGTAATTTGTTTGACAATCAGACAGAGACATCACACAACACACATGACAAGCGAAACTGAATACTTGAGTATCCTGAATAATAACGGGATATTGGTGTGCATGTAAACGGGTCAATGACAAGAAGCTGCCTTTATGGAGAATCAGGTGTCTCGTTTCAGATAGTTTTATCGTGTTCTTGTTCTTGATACCATATCTTGTTTTGAAGTGTTTTGACTGATGTCATATCTATGCTAATATGTGGGAAAAAAATCCGCTAGCTAGCTAACCAACAACTGTAACAATGTATTTGAGAGACAACAAGTGCTCATTGTGCAAATGTATTTATGTTTTCAATAAACATAGGAGACTAAATATAGTTTACATGTTGTCAACAACCTAAGCCAATCCCGTCTGTTTTGCACACCTGTCGGTTTGTTGCTAAACAACCCACCAGCCTATATGGATAAATCGCATACTGCATTTAAAAACCACAATTTCCTAACTTTTTGTTGGCAACTTCTTGGATCAGGCTGGCTTAGTACAGGGAATATCCCATGTGATGCTCTTATGTAAAGGCACACTGTCCTCATTAATTCACTTTCACTCATTGTCATTGTCTGACATTACATGTAGGTAACTGATCTTGTTCTTCATGTAGGTAACTGATCTTGTTCTTCATGTAGGTAACTGATCTTGTTCTTCATGTAGGTAACTGATCTTGTTCTTCATGTAGGTAACTGGTCTTGTTCTTCATGTAGTTAACTGATCTTGTTCTTCATGTAGTTAACTGATCTTGTTCTTCATGTAGGTAACTGATCTTGTTCTGCATGTAGGTAACTGATCTTGTTCTTCATGTAGGTAACTGATTTTGTTCTGCATGTAGGTAACTGATCTTGTTCTTCATGTAGGTAACTGATCTTGTTCTTCATGTAGGTAACTGATCTTGTTCTTCATGTAGGTAACTGATCTTGTTCTTCATGTAGGTAACTGATCTTGTTCTTCATGTAGGTAACTGATCTTGTTCTTCATGTAGTTAACTGATCTTCTTCTTCATGTAGGTAACTGGTCTTGTTCTTCATGTAGGTAACTGATCTTGTTCTTCATGTAGTTAACTGATCTTGTTCTTCATGTAGTTAACTGATCTTGTTCTTCATGTAGGTAACTGATCTTGTTCTTCATGTAGGTAACTGATCTTGTTCTTCATGTAGGTAACTGATCTTGTTCTTCATGTAGGTAACTGATCTTGTTCTGCATGTAGGTAACTGATCTTGTTCTTCATGTAGTTAACTGATCTTGTTCTTCATGTAGGTAACTGATCTTGTTCTTCATGTAGGTAACTGATCTTGTTCTTCATGTAGGTAACTGATCTTGTTCTTCATGTAGGTAACTGATCTTGTTCTTCATGTAGGTAACTGATCTTGTTCTTCATGTAGGTAACTGATCTTGTTCTTCGTGTAGGTAACTGATCTTGTTCTTCGTGTAGGTAACTGATCTTGTTCTTCGTGTAGGTAACTGATCTTGTTCTTCATGTAGGTAACTGATCTTGTTCTTCATGTAGGTAACTGATCTTGTTCTTCATGTAGGTAACTGATCTTGTTCTTCATGTAGGTAACTGATCTTGTTCTTCATGTAGGTAACTGATCTTGTTCTTCATGTAGGTAACTGATCTTGTTCTTCATGTAGGTAACTGATCTTGTTCTTCATGTAGGTAACTGATCTTGTTCTGCATGTAGGTAACTGATCTTGTTCTTCATGTAGGTAACTGATCTTGTTCTTCATGTAGGTAACTGATTTTGTTCTTCATGTAGTTAACTGATCTTGTTCTTCATGTAGGTAACTGATCTTGTTCTTCATGTAGGTAACTGATCTTGTTCTTCATGTAGGTAACTGATCTTGTTCTTCATGTAGGTAACTGATCTTGTTCTTCATGTAGGTAACTGATCTTGTTCTTCATGTAGGTAACTGATCTTGTTCTTCATGTAGGTAACTGATCTTGTTCTTCATGTAGGTAACTGATCTTGTTCTTCATGTAGGTAACTGATCTTGTTCTTCATGTAGGTAACTGATCTTGTTCTTCATGTAGGTAACTGATCTTGTTCTTCATGTATTTAACTGATCTTGTTCTTCATGTAGGTAACTGATCTTGTTCTTCATGTAGGTAACTGATCTTGTTCTTCATGTAGGTAACTGATCTTGTTCTTCATGTAGGTAACTGATCTTGTTCTTCATGTAGTTAACTGATCTTGTTCTTCATGTAGGTAACTGATCTTGTTCTTCATGTAGGTAACTGATCTTGTTCTTCATGTAGGTAACTGATCTTGTTCTTCATGTAGGTAACTGATCTTGTTCTTCATGTAGGTAACTGATCTTGTTCTTCATGTAGGTAACTGATCTTGTTCTTCATGTAGGTAACTGATCTTGTTCTTCATGTAGGTAACTGATCTTGTTCTTCATGTAGGTAACTGATCTTGTTCTTCATGTAGGTAACTGATTAACTGATCTTGTTCTTCATGTAGGTAACTGATCTTGTTCTGCATGTAGGTAACTCTCATGTATGCTTGTTCTTCATGTAGGTAACTGATCTTGTTCTTCATGTAGGTAACTGATCTTGTTCTTCATGTAGGTAACTGATCTTGTTCTGCATGTAGGTAACTGATCTTGTTCTTCATGTAGGTAACTGATCTTGTTCTGCATGTAGGTAACTGATCTTGTTCTTCATGTAGGTAACTGATCTTGTTCTGCATGTAGGTAACTGATCTTGTTCTGCATGTAGGTAACTGATCTTGTTCTTCATGTAGTTAACTGATCTTGTTCTTCATGTAGGTAACTGATCTTGTTCTTCATGTAGTTAACTGATCTTGTTCTTCATGTAGGTAACTATCCCAAGGCACAGAACGTTTCCTGGTTGTCTATCAACTTCAAAACACTACTTATGTGGGATCCTAAACCTTTCAACTATTCATACACTGTTGAATATTCTGTGTAAGTAAATCATTTACATGCTGATATTAGTGTTTTGCACTTAGAAAGACCATAGGAAGACCGAACAATTCCAATTATTCCATTAAATTGCCAAGTAGTGTATTTATCCGCCACTTCAATTATTATTAACTAAACATTGAAAAAGCTCAGTTTCCTACATATCAGGTAATTACTAAATGCTTTTATTACTTCCTACTACTATTCATGAAATTAAATGTCTCCATGAAGTATAAAAAAGACGGTGCCTATAATCCCATGATCATGGGAGGTCTGCACTATTCTGTTCTTCCCAGACTCAGTCTCTGAAGAGTCAGGTCGATGTCTTGGAGACTCAGTCTCTGACCTTGAAGAGTCAGGCTGATGTGTTGGAGACTCAGTCTCTGATGAGTCAGGCTGATGTGTTGGAGACTCAGTCTCTGACCTTGAAGAGTCAGGCTGATGTGTTGGTGACTCAGTCTCTGACCTTGAAGAGTCAGGCTGATGTGTTGGTGACTCAGTCTCTGACCTTGAAGAGTCAGGCTGATGTGTTGGTGACTCAGTCTCTGACCTTGAAGAGTCAGGCTGATGTGTTGGAGACTCAGTCTCTGATGAGTCAGGCTGATGTGTTGGAGACTCAGTCTCTGACCTTGAAGAGTCAGGCTGATGTGTTGGTGACTCAGTCTCTGACCTTGAAGAGTCAGGCTGATGTGTTGGAGACTCAGTCTCTGATGAGTCAGGCTGATGTGTTGGAGACTCAGTCTCTGACCTTGAAGAGTCAGGTCGATGTGTTGGAGACTCAGTCTCTGACCTTGAAGAGTCAGGTCAATGTGTTGGAGGGCAGTAGGAGGGAAAATGAATACTAGTCTCTGTTTAATTGAAGTACAATGTGTGTGACGTGGTGCAATGAGTTCAAGATTATAACTCAAGTTCAAAAATTGCAATTTTGTACTTTTCTTAGTGTTGAACTAAGTATTTAACTGTTAGTTTACACCTGTTGTCTACGAAGCATGTGACAAATACAACTTGATTTGATTTGAGATGCTAATTCAGACCTAATGAATGACCTAATGCAACAAAACAAACATGTTTGAAGATAATGATAACCCTACCATTACATCTATTTAAGTATTGGTCAGATAAGAGAGTGGAACCAACACTGTATTCGGACCATGTCGACTGAGTGTGACCTGTCCAACGTTCTGACTGACCTGAAGGCCACATACTCAGCTGATGTCCTCTCAGAACCCCTACACAGAGTGAACTCTGACCTCACAGAGCTCCCCCACACCAGTTCGGAAGGGTTCACCCCTTACCAAGACAGTAGGTACTCCAGCTGTAACAACCATCTGACTACAGTCATACAGTGACATATTTCCCACATGCCAGTGCCAAAATGTTGATTCTTCTTTAAAATCACTGGGAAAAGAGGGTTCTTCTATAAATCACTGGGAAAATACTTTATTTTATAGTTCAACAGCATGCTAGTGTCACCAAGTGGGCGCCAGGTGTGACAAGGAAGCATGTCAACGTCTCGTGGTATTTCCCTTCCAGCTCTTATAGGCAGACCTGAGTTCAAGATTGAGGTGAGCAAAGATAAGAGGAAGATCACCCTGTATGTAGAAGACCCTCCCATAGCCCTGTTCAACGAGCAGAACAAACTAAAGACCATGCGGGATGTCTTCGCTGATGAGCTGCAGTACAAAGTCACCTTTGGGAAAGCAACGAGCACGGGCAAGGTAAGCTCAAAAGGGAGGACAGACCTACACTAGAGTAATATTTACAGTTCCTCAGAGTACTCTAGGGCCCGGGACTGAACCCAGTGAGATAGAGGACATTTCTCAATGGTGTAGGCTCCTTTAAAGGAGCAAGTCAAGGAATAGCATGAAATAAAATGCAGTGGATGATATGAGTTTGGCAAACGTGAAACTTCTGACTATATTGCATGGGAAATCTCTCCATGTGTGTCATTAATATATACTATTTTAATGACTTTACAACAGTATTGAACAAGTAATAGAAATTGAACTACAGAAGAAGACATAATACAAGCCCTTCTTTATGTAATCGTCCCTCTAGAAAACCAAGATGTCTGCCAGCAGTGAGATAGAGCTAGACAGGAGGGATATAGAGCCTGGGGTGAGCTACTGCTTTAAAGTCCAGGCCTACATCCCCTCCCGCAGCACAGACAAACAGCTGGGAGAGCTCAGTCAAACACAGTGTTCACCGGGTGCCAATAAGTCCTTCTTTGAAGGTAAGGATACTAGCAATGCCAAGGTTATCGGTTCAAGTTCCACAGGGATCACATGCTAATAATAACGGATGCTGTCACTCACAGGTGGCTGGCGAGGGGAGGACGGATCATAATAATGGCTGGAACGGAGCGAATGGAACGATACCATTCCACTTATACCGCTCCAGTCATTGGACGAGCCCGTCCTCCCCAATTAAGGTTCCACCAACCTCCTGTGCTGTCACTGTACTGTAGGTGGCTTTTTATCTGTTAAGTGGCACGTTACTGCATTCATTAAGGAAATCTGGCCCTGTTTTAATATATTCTATAATTCATGTTGGACATTATAATGAAGGGAGTTGATATGCATCTGTGCTACTGAGAATATCGAACACTTAACTAAATGCCAAGACCTGGTATTACTGTCACGATCGTCGTTGGAAGCATACTTGGACCAACGTGCAGCCTTGATCTCGGTTCTACATATTTATTGAAGTGAAACTTAAATCAAGACAAAATAAAGAAACAACGAAACGTGACTACGTGGTGCACGTGCACAAAACACAAAGTAATATCCCACAAACACAGGTGGGAAAAACATCTACTTAAATATGATCCCCAATTAGAGACAACGATCACCAGATGCCTCCAATTGGGAATCATACAAATCACCAACATAGAAAAATAAACTAGAACACCACATAGAAGTAAATTAACTAGATCACCCCCAGTCACGCCCTGACCTACTACACCATAGAGAAACAATGGCTCTCTATGGTCAGGGCGTGACAATTACAAATCTAGAATTACTCACTGTGAGTAATGAGGAGAAGAGGGTTTTAGGTGCTTATCATTTGTCATAGTGGGTCGATGTGTATGGGATGCAAAGGGTGAAATAAATATTATTGACTCATGTTTAGACTCATGTGAAATGCAACACTGTAAAAATTCCTGTGTGCGTGTGTGCGCTCGTGTGTGTGTGCTCGTGTGTGTGTGTGTGTGTGTGAATCATCATGCAGCCCAATAACAGTCCACTATCCCGTTTCCTCTCCAGAGTTTGGAATCGGTGTGATCGCTGGGTTCATCCTCCTCGTCATTACGATCATAGTGGTGGCTATCGTAGTCACAGTGGTGTGCTGCCGACGCACAAGGAAAGCCAACACAAGTGGGAAAGAAGGAGTGCCACTAAGAAGTGTGTAAAAAATGTATCGTCGACACACAATTGGGAACACAATGTACAGCTAAACTGGACTTTGAAATGGAGGCTGTAGGTCAGCATTCTTCTGTGAAATCGCAGAGGGAATATGTTACACATACTGTAGTGTGTATTTTGTTTCCGTGCATTGCTGCAATATTTTCCTTTTTATTTGTTGAGTGGCACTTCTACTGCTGTGAATATTAGCTTTCAGAAACACTACCACTACCAATAACACTACCACTACCACTACCACTACCACTACCAATAACACTACCACTACCACTACCACTACCACTACCAATAACACTACCACTAACACTACCAGCATATTTTATTGTGTTTTATATCGTTTTTTAACTTGATATGATCTTTGGGAAAATATATCTTGATTTTTGGGAGACGGCTGAAAACTAAATGATATGGGAAATGATGATTAGTAGGATATCATTTTTTTTATGAAGATCCCTAATGTATTATGTGTAGTCATTCTGGAAGTACTATTTGTTCATTTGGTTATTTTAAGATATATTTATGTTGTAGAGCAGGGATCATCCACTAGATTAAGCCGCGGGCTGATTTTTTTCTTGAGCGGATGGTCGGGGGGCCGGAACATAATTACAAATCACTTGTAGACTGTAAATTGGCCACAAGAAGCCCAAACAGATAGTCATTTCAAATCTTGCCTACATTTGTATCAGATCACGTTTCTCTCTATTATGCGTGGGAATACTTGGGAAAAGATTTCTTAAATTAAAATCACTAGGAGCTGATTTCCTGGTGTTTTTACAGTCTATTATGTCCACAAAATAAAAATATTTTTTATTTGGTTTTTTTGCTCAGAAAAACACCCGCAGGCCAAATTCGGTCCGCGTGCCGCCAGTTGGGGACCCCTGGTTTAGAGGTTTGAGTGATCAGTAAATAGTATTGTCTGGAGATTTAATATATATTTATACCAAACATTTAGGCAAATACTTAAAAGTAAAAGCCATAAATCATACACTATGGTCAAATTCATAGAGTACGCAATGTAGGTCAAGTCATCAAAATTGCAAACATGTAGTATGCTTGGAAAGGGTACATCCTGATGGTCATTGTAAAACACTACCACTACCACTACATGGAAAAGGGTACATCCTGATGGTCATTGTAAAACACTACCACTACATGGAAAAGGGTACATCCTGATGGTCATTGTAAAACACTACCACTACATGGAAAAGGGTACATCCTGATGGTCATTGTGAAACACTACCACTACCACTACATGGAAAAGGGTACATCCTGATGGTCATTGTAAAACACTACCACTACATGGAAAAGGGTACATCCTGATGGTCATTGTAAAACACTACCACTACCACTACATGGAAAAGGGTACATCCTGATGGTCATTGTGAACCACTACCACTACATGGAAAAGGGTACATCCTGATGGTCATTGTGAAACACTACCACTACCACTACATGGAAAAGGGTACATCCTGATGGTCATTGTAAAACACTACCACTACATGGAAAAGGGTACATCCTGATGGTCATTGTAAAACACTACCACTACATGGAAAAGGGTACATCCTGATGGTCATTGTAAAACACTACCACTACATGGAAAAGGGTACATCCTGATGGTCATTGTAAAACACTACCACTACATGGAAAAGGGTACATCCTGATGGTCATTGTGAACCACTACCACTACATGGAAAAGGGTACATCCTGATGGTCATTGTAAAACACTACCACTACATGGAAAAGGGTACATCCTGATGGTCATTGTGAACCACTACCACTACCACTACATGGAAAAGGGTACATCCTGATGGTCATTGTAAAACACTACCACTACATGGAAAAGGGTACATCCTGATGGTCATTGTAAAACACTACCACTACATGGAAAAGGGTACATCCTGATGGTCATTGTAAAACACTACCACTACATGGAAAAGGGTACATCCTGATGGTCATTGTGAACCACTACCACTACATGGAAAAGGGTACATCCTGATGGTCATTGTGAAACACTACCACTACCACTACATGGAAAAGGGTACATCCTGATGGTCATTGTAAAACACTACCACTACATGGAAAAGGGTACATCCTGATGGTCATTGTAAAACACTACCACTACATGGAAAAGGGTACATCCTGATGGTCATTGTAAAACACTACCACTACATGGAAAAGGGTACATCCTGATGGTCATTGTAAAACACTACCACTACATGGAAAAGGGTACATCCTGATGGTCATTGTAAAACACTACCACTACATGGAAAAGGGTACATCCTGATGGTCATTGTAAAACACTACCACTACATGGAAAAGGGTACATCCTGATGGTCATTGTGAAAACACTACCACTACATGGAAAAGGGTACATCCTGATGGTCATTGTGAAACACTACCACTACATGGAAAAGGGTACATCCTGATGGTCATTGTGAAACACTACCACTACATGGAAAAGGGTACATCCTGATGGTCCTTGTAAAACACTACCACTACATGGAAAAGGGTACATCCTGATGGTCATTGTAAAACACTACCACTACATGGAAAAGGGTACATCCTGATGGTCATTGTAAAACACTACCACTACATGGAAAAGGGTACATCCTGATGGTCATTGTAAAACACTACCACTACATGGAAAAGGGTACATCCTGATGGTCATTGTAAAACACTACCACTACATGGAAAAGGGTACATCCTGATGGTCATTGTAAAACACTACCACTACATGGAAAAGGGTACATCCTGATGGTCATTGTAAAACACTACCACTACATGGAAAAGGGTACATCCTGATGGTCATTGTAAAACACTACCACTACATGGAAAAGGGTACATCCTGATGGTCATTGTAAAACACTACCACTACATGGAAAAGGGTACATCCTGATGGTCATTGTAAAACACTACCACTACCACTACATGGAAAAGGGTACATCCTGATGGTCATTGTAAAACACTACCACTACATGGAAAAGGGTACATCCTGATGGTCATTGTAAAACACTACCACTACATGGAAAAGGGTACATCCTGATGGTCATTGTGAAACACTACCACTACATGGAAAAGGGTACATCCTGATGGTCATTGTGAAACACTACCACTACCACTACATGGAAAAGGGTACATCCTGATGGTCATTGTAAAACACTACCACTACATGGAAAAGGGTACATCCTGATGGTCATTGTAAAACACTACCACTACATGGAAAAGGGTACATCCTGATGGTCATTGTAAAACACTACCACTACATGGAAAAGGGTACATCCTGATGGTCATTGTAAAACACTACCACTACATGGAAAAGGGTACATCCTGATGGTCATTGTAAAACACTACCACTACATGGAAAAGGGTACATCCTGATGGTCATTGTAAAACACTACCACTACATGGAAAAGGGTACATCCTGATGGTCATTGTGAACCACTACATGGAAAAGGGTACATCCTGATGGTCATTGTGAAACACTACCACTACATGGAAAAGGGTACATCCTGATGGTCATCGTGAAACACTACCACTACCACTACATGGAAAAGGGTACATCCTGATGGTCATTGTAAAACACTACCACTACATGGAAAAGGGTACATCCTGATGGTCATTGTAAAACACTACCACTACATGGAAAAGGGTACATCCTGATGGTCATTGTAAAACACTACCACTACATGGAAAAGGGTACATCCTGATGGTCATTGTAAAACACTACCACTACCACTACATGGAAAAGGGTACATCCTGATGGTCATTGTGAACCACTACATGGAAAAGGGTACATCCTGATGGTCATTGTGAAACACTACCACTACATGGAAAAGGGTACATCCTGATGGTCATCGTGAAACACTACCACTACCACTACATGGAAAAGGGTACATCCTGATGGTCATTGTAAAACACTACCACTACATGGAAAAGGGTACATCCTGATGGTCATTGTAAAACACTACCACTACCACTACATGGAAAAGGGTACATCCTGATGGTCATTGTAAAACACTACCACTACCACTACATGGAAAAGG
Source organism: Salvelinus alpinus (assembly GCF_045679555.1). Lineage (NCBI taxonomy): Eukaryota > Metazoa > Chordata > Actinopteri > Salmoniformes > Salmonidae > Salvelinus > Salvelinus alpinus. The sequence continues at coordinate 10,348,763 of NC_092095.1, forward strand.
GTACATCCTGATGGTCATTGTAAAACACTACCACTACCACTACATGGAAAAGGGTACATCCTGATGGTCATTGTAAAACAATGCATTTACTTCCAAATGACCTTGTATGCTCCATTTAGATAGCTCACTTTTTTACCTTCATTTAACTAGGCAAGTCAGTTAAGAACACATTCTTATTTACATTGACAGCCTACCAGGAAACAGTGCATTAACTGCCTTGTTCAGGGGCAGAATGACAGATTTTGACCTTATCAGTTTGGGGATTTGATCTAGCAACCTTTCGGTTACTGGCCCACTAGGCTACCTGCCGCCTTTATACTCTAACCACTAGGCTACCTGCCGCCTCTACACTCTAACCACTACCTGCCGCCCAATAGCTCACTCGTTTACATTTGAAGTTTCCTCACCTGTCTGTGATTTACTTCAATAAATAAACTATATAACATTAAAGGCCTGATTGCTAGGTTCATTTTAAGATGTCAGGCTTGATAATTCGTTCAACCATTTTGGTACAGTGACTCACTACCCAAACCAGACGCAACTGGTTTCCAAGTGGCCAAGAGACGTCATGTGATCTCTTTACTGCCATCTAGTGGACAAACTGGGTATCAGACAGGGGATATATACATTTAAATCAATGGATAGATAGAGACTTTAGCTTGGCAAGTTGCAAAACAGCTGCGCTTTTAAAATGGCTGTGTTCCAATGAGTATTCACAAATGTGTAGAGGGCCACCATTAGGTAAAATATCTAATAATAAAAAAATGTGTTATCCTTTTAGAACAGTAATTGGTGATTGGTAATTGGTATTTTATTTGAAACCTTGACTTTAAAGTCTCTTATGCACCAACATGGGGACAATTGGGGGACCCCCCCCCCACTCCCTAAAAACAATTAATACGAATATGAATTTCAGTTGTTTTGGCCTGCTGTACCTCAGGCTCTGTTGTAGTCACAGTTTCTGACACCTTTATCAGTTCCTACCTCTCTAACAGTACTAAGCATGTGTTTGTAGGACTTACAGTTCTGAAACTGAAATGTACTTTATGAAGGTAGTATACAATATTATGCCTTGTTTGGACAACAATGTCAGAGTGTAAGATGATATTAATTAGACCTACAACAGCTCATTGTTGACTATCTGGTGATGCCTCTGTGTGTGTGTGTGTGTGTGTCAGACCTTGCGTTTTGCCAATGCTGTTTGGTAAACACATTTCCCATCAGTCTGAATGTAGCTGATAGTCATACTGTTCTCTGTGACTACAAAGTAAGCGAATCCTCCGGACGTACGGTTGACAGCGTTGGAGAACCGTTGCCATGACGACGGGAATGTCTCGATGTTTTTGGCGGATGTGTCTACAAAGTTCCCGCTCCCGCTGACCACATAGGAACTCCCATCATCCTCTCTGATAAACTGGTGAGAGTATAGAGAGTCAGGTCAACATCAGTTGTTCAAATAAGTGACTGTAAAATGGGAACATTTGTCTATTCAGACTAGCACTTCAAACTGTCACTTCAAACTGTCACTTCATACTGTCACTTCAAACTGTCACTTCATACTGTCACTTCAAACTGTCACTTCAAACTGTCACTTTGTTATTGTATGTATGGTCATAACATGTATGATAACCACCTGTATGCTGTGGTCGTGGCCACTCAGGTAGACTGTGACATTATACTTCTTCAGCAGAGGCCGTAGTCTACCCAGAAGACACTTTGTAGGGCCATGATGACCAATGGACCACACAGGATAGTGACCAGCCACCACAATGAACTCTGACCTGGGAGAGAAGGACAGATACAAGACATTATACAAGGTATTATCTTCTGGAAGCTTCATGTCTCAGGCAAGGTTACTCATCATGCGCGTGGAGTTCATCAAACCAACTCTGTTACAGGAGTTTTCTATTCCACATTCAGTAACAGTTGAGGAATGTGTGTGTAGCAGTGTGAAGGTATTTCTTGATTCAAATAGTGATGAGAGTGGAGGAGTCTAAAAGAGGGGTGTGGTCAGTCAGGGATCTCTAAAAGAGGGGTGTGGTCAGTCAGGGATCTCTAAAAGAGGGGTGTGGTCAGTCAGGGATCTCTAAAAGAGGGGTGTGGCCAGTCAGGGATCTCTAAAAGAGGGGTGTGGTCAGTCAGGGATCTCTAAAAGAGGGGTGTGGCCAGTCAGGGATCTCTAAAAGAGGGGTGTGGTCAGTCAGGGATCTCTAAAAGAGGGGTGTGGTCAGTCAGGGATCTCTAAAAGAGGGGTGTGGCCAGTCAGGGATCTCTAAAAGAGGGGTGTGGTCAGTCAGGGATCTCTAAAAGAGGGGTGTGGTCAGTCAGGGATCTCGAAAAGAGGGGTGTGGCCAGTCAGGGATCTCTAAAAGAGGGGTGTGGTCAGTCAGGGATCTCTAAAAGAGGGGTGTGGTCAGTCAGGGATCTCTAAAAGAGGGGTGTGGTCAGTCAGGGATCTCTAAAAGAGGGGTGTGGTCAGTCAGGGATCTCTAAAAGAGGGGTGTGGCCAGTCAGGGATCTCTAAAAGAGGGGTGTGGTCAGTCAGGGATCTCTAAAAGAGGGGTGTGGTCAGTCAGGGATCTCTAAAAGAGGGGTGTGGTCAGTCAGGGATCTCTAAAAGAGGGGTGTGGCCAGTCAGGGATCTCTAAAAGAGGGGTGTGGTCAGTCAGGGATCTCTAAAAGAGGGGTGTGGCCAGTCAGGGATCTCTAAAAGAGGGGTGTGGTCAGTCAGGGATCTCTAAAAGAGGGGTGTGGTCAGTCAGGGATCTCTAAAAGAGGGGTGTGGTCAGTCAGGGATCTCTAAAAGAGGGGTGTGGTCAGTCAGGGATCTCTAAAAGAGGGGTGTGGTCAGTCAGGGATCTCTAAAAGAGGGGTGTGGCCAGTCAGGGATCTCTAAAAGAGGGGTGTGGTCAGTCAGGGATCTCTAAAAGAGGGGTGTGGTCAGTCAGGGATCTCGAAAAGAGGGGTGTGGCCAGTCAGGGATCTCTAAAAGAGGGGTGTGGTCAGTCAGGGATCTCTAAAAGAGGGGTGTGGTCAGTCAGGGATCTCTAAAAGAGGGGTGTGGCCAGTCAGGGATCTCTAAAAGAGGGGTGTGGTCAGTCAGGGATCTCTAAAAGAGGGGTGTGGCCAGTCAGGGATCTCTAAAAGAGGGGTGTGGTCAGTCAGGGATCTCTAAAAGAGGGGTGTGGTCAGTCAGGGATCTCTAAAAGAGGGGTGTGGTCAGTCAGGGATCTCTAAAAGAGGGGTGTGGTCAGTCAGGGATCTCTAAAAGAGGGGTGTGGTCAGTCAGGGATCTCTAAAAGAGGGGTGTGGTCAGTCAGGGATCTCTAAAAGAGGGGTGTGGTCAGTCAGGGATCTCTAAAAGAGGGGTGTGGTCAGTCAGGGATCTCTTCATGGTCCGAAATCTTCCAAATCTTTTCTCAAGGCTCAAACGACAATTTATGAGATCAAATACTTTTATTTTTCTCCACCTTGATAAACATTTAATCCATCCAAGCCATTATTTACTCACAGAACAAGTTGTCAGCTGTTTCACCGATGTGCTTGAACAGTGTATACTTAATGAGAGGCTGTGTTTTGACCTCTTGTCTTTCAGGGCCAGTTTCTCAAACCCAGATTAAGCATAGTCCTAGACTATCTATGCTTAAACTATGCTTAATCTGGTTCCAGGAAACTGGACCATATGGACGTACTTGCTGTTTGCCAGTCTGGAGTTGATCCAGTCTAACTGCTTGGCAGAAGCCCCCAGGTTTTCCTCTCCTTTGGGCTGGGTCCCCCCATAGGTGTTCCCACATAGCACCACTGTGTCAACCATCAGGACGGTCACCGACACGTTACTCTGGGGAACTTTGAACTGGAGCTCATAGTACAACTCGGGGAACCTCCTGAGGTAACAAGAGAAGAGAACAACACAGAAGGTTGTGGGTTGAATTCCCAACAGGGATCACATACTCTAAATGTATACACTATTTGAATGAAAGCATCTGCTAATTGGCATGTGAATGTTGTTTTTTCTTCAGGATGCGTGGCGTAAAAGATTAAAACCACACAGTTAAAAGATCTTTAGTAAGACGCTCACCATCTCTTCGATCTGCTCGAGTAAGCGATCTGAGCGGAAACGTTGTTAATGTGGTCATGGTTCCCCGCCACCAAGTACCAAGGGACGTCAACCAGCGAGGGGTGAGAGAAGACATCCTCAAAGGTACACTTGCAGGAGAAAAAAAAAAAGAGATCATTACCAACCCAGGAAAATGACTGAAGGATGAAAAACCAGAGCGATATGATATATAACTGATATATAACATATCAATAGTCAAGTTATAATGCATAAAATTCTGTGTGCTGCCAACACTAATACAATCTGAATGCTCTGAAGAAATAGTTGATGTACAATATTTTACCACAAGAGGGCGTAATGCTTCACTTTATTTCAGAGGGGAAAAAAGGAGAATCACGTGCTCTAGGAGTGAGAAAAGAAAGTGTCCTCTTCACTATACAAGAACACGGTGATCTGGACACCGCTCCATCTGCCAGTTTGTGTTACGTCACTGGGTCCTTCAACTAACAAGAGGCGTCGCTACGGACCCTGGTTTCGATTCCAGGCTGTATCACAACCGGCCGTGATAGGGAGTCCCATAGTGCGGCGCACAATTGGCCCAGAGTCTTCTGGGTTAGGGTTTGGCCGGGGTAAGCCATTATTGTAAATAAGAATGTGTTCTTAACTGACTTGCTTAGTTAATAAAAGGTTACATTTTTATAAATTTTTTAAAACACATTCTCTCTCAAAGAGTTGGCTAGTTGCCTAGAAACAAGGAACAACTGTGACGCAACACTTCTTATCTCAACGTATATTTCACAATCTGTTACACAGAATGGAGCATTAGATATTTTGTTTGCTCTCTTGCCATTTTCAAAGTCCTTCAGTATGTCTGTTGTACGTGTGTTCCGTGTTCACATTCTTCACAATGCCACACACGACAGATAGGTTAAATATGTTGAGATGTTAAGTTACAATCTAACTGCCTGTGGTAAGATATGTTTACTAGCTGTTGTCACAACAGTTGATGAGTTTGTCATCACAATAATGTTTGTCGTCGTGTGGCGTCTCAACCCAAGCCTATGGCTACGTTTACACAGGTAGTACATTTCAGATTTTTTTTTGCCAATAATTGATATTTTGAACAAACAGATCAGACCTGGGCTGCCTGTGTAAACGCAGCCTATGTGTTGCAGTGTGAACAGTGTTGCAGAGCGACTGTATTGCGAACTGTAGTGTGAAGTGACCTTGAAGCGGTGGTCATTTACATCCTCCACTCCGCTGTAGTAGAAATGATCTCCCAGACTGAGGACAAAGTCCAGCCCCAGACTTTGTGCTGTCCAGGAGAGCTCTTTAGCGATGGCCTGCTCGTGAGGGGTGTAGTAGGGGAATAACGGAATGCCTCCCCAGTCCCCTAGCCCAACGAACCGCAGAGATGCTAAAGGACAGGTGACACATATACACAGCAGACCAAAATCTCATTCTTATTTTCTATTTCGTACCATGTCATGTGCTTGAACCAAAGACACTCTTTGGTATAATTACATTACAGTCTGAATTTAACTGGATATTAGGAAACAACCACGCAGTAATACAGTAGTGAAGTTGATTTTGAGATCTGGTAGATAGAAAAGTGTACCTTGTTCCAGTGGCTGGCAGCATGGCCAGAATGCATGTAAGCACAGCAGTAGCAGCAGAGGAAGACGCTCCATTCCACCAGTATGGAGACGTTTAGACCTACCAAACAAAGACAAGGACGGGTTGAGCCGTCAGTCAAAGTGTCACACGCTGTAACAGAAACAACTTTCTTTATGGCTCTCTTTAGAACTGTTTATAAAGAGGAAGCAGTATTTTGTGGTTTCAGAATAACTTCCTGCATTGAGCCATTTTAGAAGAAAAGACTAGAAGACAGCTGATTGGCTAAGCAATGTCTATCTACTCTGCAAACAGAAACTTTGAGTTACCTTTAAAACTAGATGCGATCACACAAGAAACCAATGCCGACCAGTCTAGACAATCAATTTAAGTGATCAAATTAGTATACAATGGGGGATGTATAAGAATGCAATAGTATATTTGGAATGTAAATAAATGAGCTACATACAAGTGCACAGCATAGGTTGGAAAAGCATTCCAGGTGAAGCTGGTTGAGAGAATGCCAAGAGTGTGTAAAGCTGTCATCAAGGCAAAGGGTGGCTACTTTGAAGAATAAAAAATATATTTTAATTTGTTTAACACTGTTACTATTTGGTTACTATATGATTCCATATGTGTTATTTCATCGTTTTGATGTCTTCACTATTATTCTACAATGTAGAAAACAGTACAAATAAAGGATAACCCTGGAATGAGTAGGTGTGTCCAAACTTTCGACAGGTACTGTACAGTATATGAATACAATTACATGAAAACAAGAAATTTAGTACATAAATAAATAAAATACATCATTTTTTCCCCCACCTGAACTTTAACACCTGACTTAATCTATAGCCTGACTATAAAGGTTCACTCAGTATGTCTCTTGATCTAATGATTTTGATGGAAAGAATGGTCAGGCCACATCATGTGTGTACTTTAGTTCTAAGCTCCAAAAGTCTGTAGTGGATATCAATGACCTTTCACCCGGTAAGACCGAGAAGCATACCAAGAAAGGGCATGTTCAAGGCAACAAAAAATAAATTTTTACGACTCAGGTTACTTTTTTTTTTTGACTCTAAATATGAATTGGAAAAGTCCTTGCTGCAAAGTCCTCAGCTACATTACATTATGTCCCTGTATGAAACATATCTATGAGCTACTCAAGTGTCCTCATAAAGCAAATATATACTGTGAAGTCACAGCTCTCATCAAGCTAAATCTATGAAGGATAACAGACAAAGTCTACGGAGTTCATTCAGAGCGGTGACGTGTCACAGAGGACAGAACACATGAATTGTTTGAAGAGATGTATTTTTAACCTTTACCGTTCAGGGAGGAGTCATCCTCAATATCCAATCATTATTTAGGGAGCGTCATGCTCAATATCCAATCATTCTTCAGGGAGGTGTGTTTCTGTCCTCCCATCATGTGATCCCAAGCTCAGGGTTGAATTACAACTACCTATACTTAACACAGTGCTATCTACCTACCTGCAGTTGAAGTCGGAAGTTTACATACACCTTAGCCCCAAAAAAATTTAACTCCGTTTTTCACAATTCCTGAAATGTAATCCTAGTAAAAATTCCCTGTCTTAGGTCAGTTAGGATCACCACTTTATTTTAAGAATGTGAAATGTCAGAATAATAGTAGAGATAATTATTTATTTCAGCTTTTATTTCTTTCATCACATTCCCAGTTGGTCAGAAGTTTACATACACTCAATTAGTATTTGGTAGCATTGCCTTTAAATTGTTTAACTTGGGTCAAATGTTTCAGGTAGCCTTCCACAAGCTTCCCACAATAAACTGGGTGAATTTTAGCCCATTCCTCCTCACAGAGCTGGTGTAACTGAGTCAGGTTTTTAGGCCTCCTTGCTCGCACATCCTTTTTCAGTACAAATTTTCTATAGGATTGAGGTCAGGGCTTTGGGATGGCCACTCCAATACCTTGACTTTGTTGTCCTTCAGCCATTTTGCCACAACTTTGGAAGTATGCTTGGGGTCATTGTCCATTTGGAAGACTCATTTGCGACCAAGCTTTAACTTCCTGACTGATGTCTTGAGATGTTGCTTCAATATATCCACATAATTTCCCTACCTCATAATGCCATCTATTTTGTGAATTGCACCAGTCCCTCCTACAGCAAAGCACCCCCACAACATGATGCTGCCACCCCCGTGCTTCACAGTTGGGATTGTGTTTATTTGGCTTGCAAGCCTCCCCCTTTTTCCACCAAACATAACGATGGTCATTATGGCAAAACAGTTCTATTTTTGTTTCATCAGACCAGAGGACATTTCTCCAAAAAGTACAATCTTTGTCCCCATGTGCAGTTGCAAACCGTAGTCTGGCTTTTTTATTGCGGTTTTGGAGCAGTGGCTTCTTCCTTGCTGAGCGGCCTTTCAGGTTATGTCGATGTAGGACTCTTTTTACTGTGGATATAGATACTTTTGTATCTGTTTCCTCCAGCATCTTCACAAAGTCCTTTGCTGTTGTTCTGGGATTGATTTGCACTTTTCTCACCAAAGTACGTTCATCTCTAGGAGACAGAACGCATCTCCTTCCTGAGCAGTATGACGGCTGCGTGGTCCCATGGTGTTTATACTTGCGTACTATTGTTTGTACAGATGAGCGTGGTACCTTCAGGCGTTTGGAAATTCCTCCCAAGGATGAACCAGACTTGTGGTCCACAATTTTTTCTGAGGTCTTGGCTGATTTGTTTTGATTTTCCCATGGTCACACAGAGGCTGAGTTTGAAGGTAGGCCTTGAAATACATCCACAAGTACACCTCCAAATTGACTCAAATTATGTCAATTAGCCTATCAGAAGCTTCTAAAGCCAAGCTGTTTAAAGGCACAGTCAACTTAGTGTTATGTAAACTTCTGGCCCACTGGAATTGTGATACAGTGAATTATAAGTGAAATAATTTGTCTGTAAACAATTGTTGGAAAAATGACTTGTGTCATGCACAAAGTATATGTCCTAACCGACTTGCCAAAACTATAGTTTGTTAAAAAGACATTTGTGGAGTGTTTGAAAAACGAGTTTTAATGACTCCAACCTAAGTGTGTGTAAACTTCTGACTTCAACTGTACCCACCACATAGTGTTACCTACGCACCTTCCACAGTGTTACCTACTTACCTCAGTGACCTACCTCCCGCCCTCATGTTACCTCCCTCCCTCAGTGTTACCTACCTACCCTTCACATTGTGTTTCTTTCTATTTGATACCAAATCCTTTAGGAATTTTAAAAGGACATAAACCAGAAGCCCACTAAACACTGTCAACAGGACATAACATTTTGGAACAGATAGAAATATGTTATGTTGAACAAACATGCCTATCCGACAGCTAGAACGAGGAATTACGTTGTCTCCATTCACAGCATTTCCATCTGCAACGTTCAACAACATTGGGCAACTAAAAGAGTCCCTGTTCCCAAACAGGTAACCCTGTGGCAATAACACACTCCAGTCCAGTCTCTCTGTTTTAATGAAAATGCATTGTTGATACAATTTATTGCAGGTTCATGCACTTTTTTTTAGAGTCAAATCACTATATTACAGTCTCTCTCCTATATAACCATGAGTTCTACAGAGCCTGTTTCTTTACAGTTCACTTTTTAAACAACAACAGACTAACACCATTGCTACAGTCAGTATATTATAGTAGTAGTTGCTGCTGTGATAAAGAAGGAAGCCTTCTGGATGTCTGCAGATCAACTGCGCCACCCTGATCCAAGGAAGAGCAACACATGTCACATTTCATACAATTCTCATACATCAACTGATCAGTCATCTAGTGCCAAGTCCACATACTGCTACAAGCAGCTGGAGAACGACTGATTATGTACGTAATGCTTAAGAAAGGAGACGTGGTCCAGGGGATTCAACCGAGTGCCGTGCAGATACTTATTTGTGATAGATGATTTGTAAATGAGTGATTCAGAGCCTTGCTCGGTCCCTTCCCCTCGAACACACCGGGCTCCTCTCATTGGCCTTTTCCCCTCATCTCTTTCTCAAAAATTTGCATTGGAGAAGATCCAAAGTTTCTCTCCTCAGACCTTCTCTTTCAATGTGTTTTCAGAGGGAGGTGAGGACACGCTGATAGACACACTGAGAAAAAGCCACAGAGGAAGCACCTGGGGACAGGGAATCTCCAGCTTCAGGCAACACTTCCTCTTTACTCTACAGTAGGTCAGGCTTCATAACCCAAGGCCTAGGAGGACTAGCCTGGTCCCAGACAGTACAATCAGAACATGGGACCAGGCTACGAAAAGGCATAGGACTAGCCTGGTCCCAGACAGTACAAACATATCAGGGACCAGGCTACGAAAGGCATAGTACTAGCCTGGTCCCAGACAGTACAAACATATCAGGGACCAGGATACAAAAAGGCATAGGACTAGCCTGGTCCTAGACAGTACAAACAGATCAGGGACCAGGATACAAAAGGCCTAGATGGACTAGCCGGGTCCCAGACAGTACAAACAGATCAGCAACCAGGCTAGGAAAGGCCTAGATGGACTAGCCTGGTCCCAGACAGTACAAACAGATCAGCAACCAGGCTAGGAAAGGCCTATATGGACTAGCCTGGTCCTAGACAGTACAAACATATCAGGGACCAGACTAGGAAAGCACATGGAAGGATTTCACCCCAGCAGAGGAAACGAGCAGCTTCATTTGCATATTATACATATACCTTAAAAAAAATACAAGATAGCGGTTATACTGTTACCTGCCCTCAGTGACTTGTCTAATAGACCACTAAACTATCACCTGGGCTCCACCTCCCTGTGTTAATTCATCAGATAAGAGTCCTCTGTAGGGGCTAACTCATCTTAATCATTATGAAGCATGATTCAGTTCACAGTTGTATAACACAAAACATAATTCATCTGGATTGGATTAGCCCATTCTGTAATCTACATGAGTTTAGACCAATTTGGACCATAAATGACAAGTTATATACAATCAGCGTGACTAACAAGAGCTTTTAAATACAGCTTTGTCAAAAAGAAAACTAACATAAAACAGGGTTATTTCAAAAAACTTGTTTTAAGTGCAGAATTAGTGAGCAACTTTCTCTAGGCCAAATGATGGTGTGTGTTGTGTTGGTCGTCTAGGAGCCAAACTCAATGGTCTCCTCGGTGATGGGTTTGAAGTCGTAGTTCCCTCTCCCGTCCATGTGAAGGTAGTACTGAAAAAACAAATGAAAAAAAAAGCTCAGTCTAATTTCAGCCAAACAGGATTCACTCCTTGAATTGTTAAATCATGTGCAACAATCAATAACAAATAATTAAGAAAGCACATTCTGTACAAAGTGCATGGTTGGGGCTACACCAGAGGAACTTAAACAAACCCTTGCCTACATGACAAATGAAACAAAATATACATATTTTAAAACAGCCAGAAGGAGTTCCCCCACAATAATCTCCCAGAGCATTCCCAACAGTAAACGGACACATCAGTAGCCACAAACTCCCCCATGTCCCAGTGTTTCCAGAAAAAGATTGCGATCTTACCTCATGGTGTTTCCACAAAGACTTTCTGTGAGAGACAGTGAACAGACTGATGCCAACCTATTGAAAACAGACCAGGCATAAAGCAGCTATACAACCACACCAAACAACTAGATGGAACCATGTTGCAGACAACTTGTACGTAACGTATATTATTATTTATTAAAAACTGGAGAATTATAAAAGAGGGATTTAGAAGTCGGTACATGCTACGAGTCCAGGCTAAAGTGGTGTCCATACCGTTCTGCAGTGGCTGTAGATGAAGTCCTCCACGTCAACGCTTACAGCACTGGTGCACTCATCCAAGATGGCAAACTGGGGCTTGTGGTAGAACAATCGGGCCATCTACAGACACACATGAAGCAGACCAAACAAAGTCAATGTGTCCCAAATCTGTCTTGCATACTACTTACTAAAACTACACTGAACAAAAATAAAAAGCAACAATTTCAAAGATTTTACTGAGTTACAGTTCATATGAGGAAATCGTTCAATTGAAATAAACAAATAAGGCTCTAATCTATGGATTTCACATGACTGGGAATACAGATATACATCTGTCTGTCACAGATACATTAAAAAAATAAAATAATGGGCCTCAGGATCTCATCACGGTATCTCTGTGCATTCAAATTGCTATCGATAAAATGCAATTGTGTTCATTGTCCATAGATTATGCCTGCCCATACCATAACCCCACCATGGGGCTCTCTGTTCACAACAATGACATCAGCAAACCACTCACCCACACAACGCCATACACGTGGTCTGTGGTTGTGAGGCCGGTTGGATGTACTGCCAAATTCTCTAAAATGACGTTGGAGGAGGCTTATGGTAGAGAATTGAACATTCAAATTATATGGCAACAGCTCTGGTGGACATTCCTGCAGTCAGCGTGCCAATTGCACGCTCCCTCAAAACTTGTGACATTGTGTGACAAAACTGCACCTTTTAAAGTGGCCTTTTATTGTCCCCCCAGCACAAGGTGCACCTGTGTAATGATCATGTTGTTTAATCAGCTTCTTGATATACCCCACCTGTCAGGTGGATGGATCATCTTGGCAAAGGAGAAATGCTCACTAACAGGGACATAAACAAATTTGTGCCCAAATTTTGTGAAAAATAAGCTTTTTTGTGCGTCTGGAAAATTTCTGGGATCTTTTATTTCAGGTCATGAAACCAACACTTTACATGTTGCGTTTATATTTTTGTTCAGTGTACATACTAAGTACTAATGGTACTATTTAGTTTAATCTAAATGCAATAAGCAACACATACTAGGCTCCTCCTACATTTTCAAAATGTCACATCCTATAAAACGTTCTATGTTCATATACCCTAAATGCCTACTGTTTAGAAGGCCAGTATGGGTGTCACTCTGTGATAACGTGATGATAGGAGTGTGTGAACTAATAGATGGTAAAGTACTTCCAATGAGGTATGAGACACCATTTTGATTGTAATTGTTTTTATAACAAATAAAACTATTCCATTCAGGAAGAAGTATTCCTCTCATCCGTCTTACCGCCATCCTCTGCTTCTCTCCTCCACTGAGGACGTCCATCCAGTCCTGTACGGTGTCCCAGGTCCCCTCCCTGTCCAGGATGTGACCCAGCTGGACATTGTCCAGGTAGTCCTTCAATACCTGGTCAGAGATTCCTTTTCTCTTCTGTTCCTCATAGGTGTCAGGGTAAATCACCTGATCCCTCAGCGTGCCAAGGGTCATGTACGGTCTCTATAATAGGATTCAATAAGTCAAAAGGTCATGTAGGGTCTGTACAATAAGATGGAAGAGGTCAGAGGTCATGGAGGGTCTCTACAACGAGATTTAACAGACAGACTAGAGTTGGCTGCCAATTTACAATTTGCCAAAACATGGAATAGAATACGGTAATAGGGGTGTAACGGTTCACCAAACCCACGGTTCGGCATGCATTAAGTTTTTGGGGCAACGGTTTGGGTTTCAGTGCAGCAGGGGAATTAAATGCCGTTCACAACGTTCAGCGTTCCTTCCATTGTCTGTTGTGACAGGATTGTTATTTTGGGCTTCTCAAGTTGTCACTCTGATGCTGCGTTTGTAACTATGTGGGAGGTGGGAATTTACCCGTTGTGAAGTCGTAAATACTAATTGGATGCATTCATGCGATTGAACTAGTTGAGAAACGCCGATTGGCTAAATGGCCAACGAGCTGTGTCAACCTTAAACTAAAAGTACAGCTGTCAAGCTCGTAAAACAAACGATAAGAGTTCAAAAATGTATTTAATAGATTGCTTTTTAGAAATAATGTGTTGTTGCATTTAACTGCCGAAAAATGCTGTTATAAGGGACCATTTCCTTAGTAGGTGATGTCAGAGGTCACCATGTGTGGAGAAGTGCGTGCTCTGCATGCTGGACGAGTTTCCCACGAGTAACTACCAGTTGGAGGGCCGTTCAAGTGGATGTTTCCCAGTCGTATGTGGTAAATTCCCACTTCCATCTTGGTTAGGAACGCACCATGAAACCACCTTCTTCAGTGCCAGATTCACACTTGTGACTCTCATAAAGGGGGCGTGTCTGTAGCACGGTAAATCCCCCACTCCGTGGTCATGTGACAGGCTGTCACTTAAGTATGTGTAACACAGGGTGTATTAGCCAATTAATTGAACACTTTGGCTTGCTTATATAGAGCGGCTACTACCCGTTTATTGAAATGAGTGCGTCTCTTTCACGAGGTGCTGAAAATCCCGTATTCTCAACCACCGAGAATGGGTTTATAGACACGGATATGGGCCTAAAGACTGTAAAAAATATAAACATAGCCTATCAATCATTCTTGTAATTTCTTTGGCGCGGTCAGAATCAGCTGCCAAGGGCTGCTTGAATGCAGAGGGCGACCATGTTGTGTTGTCTCTTTGCGTTTCCGTCTTGCTCCGGTATACTGGGATGACGTCGGTGTAAAATGTGTCAACACATTTGTGGTGTTGGCAGCTGCATTGGCTATTACATACTGTTAACGTTTAATCCACAACTCTCTGTCCATCGGGGTTGTAATCTACTGGGAAGACAAAATGTTCCTACATTGGAAATTTAAAACGAAGATTGAGGATCGACCCCATCACTCACCATAGTACAGAACTACTTCCCGGCTGCGCCTCACAAAAGGACCGTTTGAAATGTGCCAGTTGATATTTGAATTTTGATAATGTGTGCATAGGCTGTAGTTGTTTTAACGGTAAAGCTTGAAAATGTTTTTTCCCAGCTCGGTTTTACTCAACAGGCATAGGCCTACGATGCAGTTGGGTTTCCAGCCAAACCGAGGTCCCATATCAAACGGTTTGGTACAAATACGTTACATCCCTAATTGGTAATATAAAATACTCAAGGTGTCCATTTAGTTACCTGAGGAACATAGAAAAGCTTCCCTCTCTCAGGCTTGGTCAGCTGTCCTCCAAACAGAGGCCAGAGCTATGGAGAAACACACTGAATGTTATCTCCAGGGCTTACTCTTAAGCGACTTCAACCAAAATAATTGATTTTGTTGCAGTAGTTTCAATCCCACAGGCAGTCATATCAATAGAACATAAAACTGAACAGTCATCACCTCTCCCAGGACTCTGAAGAGTGAACTCTTGCCACAGCCATTGGGCCCACACACCAACACGTTGGTACCAGACCTCACCTGGGGGCAAGGGGGGGGGGTAAAAAGAAAAAGAATAAGCTCATGGTAACAGCCAGCGTGACCCTTCAAACTTTGAACGTCAACAATACTTCAACATCACTCATTAAAATCAAAAAGTGGTTTGAACATTCCCGACTTTAAAATACAAAAATGTTCTTTATGTCAAACTGACTGAATGACTAAACTAGTGGCACACATTCATTAGAGAGGCACTCCACTGTCATGTTAGTTTTAAACTATCTCGATAACACACAGGTCTATTTTGCTAACCAGATGTTCTCAGTGAGACTAACTAGGATAAAAAAAAGAGAGAGATGCCTACTTCAAAGGTCAGGTCCTTGATCAGGATATCTCCATTGGGTGTTGCTAGTGGTGTGTGTTCAAACCTGCAGCACCAAAACAGTCAAGACACTGCCCTTACTGACCACTCATCCTCAGAAAACCCCTTGGCCGTTTGGTCGTGGGCAACTTCAGTGAGGGAAACATATTAAAAGATATTTTATGCATCCAATATTATGTACAGAAATAACCTGAGGCTTGTCACACATACTTGATGATGTGGTCAACGTTGATGATCTGTCCGCTGCCCGGGACCAGCGGGACTCTTTCTACGGCTTCTGATTCCTTGTCCTGATGAGAGACCATGGTGCGCTCGTACTTCCCAGAGTTCAGTTCCTTCAGGACCTTCATGAGCTCAGTGATACGCATGGTGAACCTGGGAGAAGAAGGGAGACAAGCCTAGCTCAGAACACCTCCTACCCAAGCACTACGGAGGGAAAGCATGGACAACACTGATGGAAGAACGAAGTGATCATGGAAAGATAAGGGAGTTTTGTGGTCTATGGCTAGAGCAGGCTACTACTTTAAATTATAAATGGAATTTAACTAAAAATTCAATTGAATATGTGGTGAAGAGAGAAGTCTCACCCAGAGAGCCTTGTCATCTCTCTACCAGCCAGTACGATCCTTCCCAGAGCCTGGGACATCCTCAGTAGCATCCTGCCACTCTGGTAGTAGTCTTCCAGCAGCTCAGGTTGGCTGCTGTTCATGTGACGGGGGTCGGCTAGGTTGAGGAAGGGTCGACTCACCACCAGGTAGCCCACCACTGTGGCTATGTCTGAGGGAAGGAAGAGACCCAGGCACGGGGTTAGTATAGAGGTGTTGTTATAACAATGTTATTATGTTCGCCTGGCCAAGCAACAATAAATGTGGCGGCTGGACAGTGGCAAGTTGGAGAAGTGCAGAAACCAACTGGACGCCATTTACAGATCTCTCTCTGGCTATGTAACTGATAATATCACCATATTAATCTGTAGGGTTAAACATCAGATCTCTGGCTATGTAACTGATAATGTCACCATATTAATCTGTAGGGTTAAACATCAGATCTCTGGCTATGTAACTGATAATATCACCATATTAATCTGTAGGGTAAAACATCAGATCTCTGGCTATGTAACTGATAATATCACCATATTAATCTGTAGGGGTAAAACATCAGATCTCTGGCTATGTAACTGATAATATCACCATATTAATCTGTAGGGTTAAACATCAGATCTCTGGCTATGTAACTGATAATGTCACCATATTAATCTGTAGGGGTAAAACATCAGATCTCTGGCTATGTAACTGATAATATCACCATATTAATCTGTAGGGGTAAAACATCAGATCTCTGGCTATGTAACTGATAATATCACCATATTAATCTGTAGGGTTAAACATCAGATCTCTGGCTATGTAACTGATAATATCACCATATTAATCTGTAGGGTTAAACATCAGATCTTACACTTGGCGATCAGGCTGTCCACGAAGCCCATGGAGAAGCGGAAGAAGATAAACTTGTGTAAATGGTCGACCTGAGAAGACAGAAGGTATCACAGCATTATTAAAACACTTTTAAAAACTCAACAAAATCAGCAGTTTGTCCGTGAAGACAGAAGTGAACGCAGATCTTTAATGTACCTTGGACTTACACACAGGACTAACGGTAACTCACCAGTTTCTTAAATGTTGCGTGAATCGTCTGTTTCTCTCTCATGTTCCCGTTGTAGAAGGCAATCTCCTCACTAAGACAAAACATAACATGTTTAAACATCATGACAGGGGTGATTTAACAAGTTTTTAACTTCAAAATCAAAAAGCACTGTATTGCCAACCCATGATGTACTCAGATCCAGGCCTTCACACCTGTTGGTGATGAGTCGTGAGTTGACATATCGGTACTCTCCCTCGTAGCGCTGTTCTGCCACCGTCATCTTACCGATGGGTCGCCGCAGTCTGGTCAGGAACAGGCCTGAGATCAGCAGGTAGGCCATCATACTCGCTGGGCCCTGAAGGGGAAACGGTGACATCACATCCTGTTAATGCCAATGCATTAAATATATATAGATAGAAGTATTTCAGTACATTCTAAAACCATTCTACATTCTAAAATGGAATCTATTGGTTGCTTCTGGAATCTGAATTGGTATTCACCTGGGCACCGATGGCAGACGTCAGCTTGAAGATGTACAGTCCAATGTCCAAGAGAGGCTAAAGGGGATATGCATTAGTGTTAACATGTGACACTATGTAGACCTCCCTGGTGGAGTAGGAGCCTGAGGGTGCACAGTGTGTTGTGAAATCTGTCAATGTATTGTCCAATTATATAAACTGCCTTCATTTTTGCTGGGACCCCTGGAGGAGTTGCTGCTACCGTGGCAGGAACCAATGGGGATCAACAATAAATACAAAGACAGCAGCTTTCAGCAATATCATGATTTACACAACAATGATAGACTTAAGGTGTACTACAACAACCATACAAATTCCTAACGGACTCCTTGGAACCACACAAGAAGCTATAGACAAGAATGTATACTTTGGTCTTAAACAAACAGTAGTCAGCATGATAGTTTAGGTGTACTCTACAGTACCTTGCTGAGGTTGGAGTAGAGGTCCACCACGCTGTTACAGAACCTCTCTACGTCCTGAGTCAGCAGCTGGTCGGCGTTAGCGATACGGTTATCCAGGTTGCCCATTTTGTAGTACGTGTATCCTCTGGGGATGACAGACATTTTGAGTGAGTTTATTTACAGACAGACTGACTATGGGAATGTAAGGTTTTGAGAAGAGGCGGTAGACAGTGCGGTAGACAGTACAGTAGACTGACTATGGGAATGTAAGGTTATGAGAAGAGGCGGTAGACAGTGCGGTAGACAGTGCGGTAGACAGTAGACTGACTATGGGAATGTAAGGTTTTGAGAAGAGGCGGTAGACAGTGCGGTAGACAGTAGACTGACTATGGGAATGTAAGGTTATGAGAAGAGGGAGTAGACAGTAGGCAGTAGATAGTGCCATAGACAGTAGACTTGTAGACAGTGCGATAAACAGTGCGGTAGACAGTAGACGGATTATGGGAATGTAAGGTTATGAGAAGAGGCGGTAGACAGTGCGGTAGACAGTAGACTGACTATGGGAATGTAAGGTTATGAGAAGAGGGAGTAGACAGTAGGCAGTAGATAGTGCCATAGACAGTAGACTTGTAGACAGTGCGATAAACAGTGCGGTAGACAGTAGACTGACTATGGGAATGTAAGGTTATGAGAAGAGGGAGTAGACAGTAGGCAGTAGATAGTGCCATAGACAGTAGACTTGTAGACAGTGCGATAAACAGTGCGGTAGACAGTAGACGGATTATGGGAATGTAAGGTTATGAGAAGAGGCGGTAGACAGTGCAGTAGACAGTGCGGTAGACAGTGCGGTAGACAGTAGACAGTTGGGTAGACAGCGCGGTAGACAGTAGAATGTAGACAGGGCAGTAGACAGTGCGGTAGACAGTGCGGTAGACAGTAGACAGTTGGGTAGACAACGCGGTAGACGGTAGACAGTGCAGTAGACAGCGCGGTAGACAGTGCAGTAGACAGCGCGGTAGACAGCGCGGTAGACAGCGCGGTAGACAGTAGTCAGCGCGGTAGACGGTAGTCAGCGCGGTAGACAGCGCGGTAGACAGCTCGGTAGACAGTTGGGTAGACAGCGCGGTAGACGGTAGACAGTTGGGTAGACAGCGCGGTAGACGGTAGACAGTGCAGTAGACAGCGCGGTAGACAGTAGACAGTGCAGTAGACGGTTGGGTAGACAGCTCGGTAGACGGTAGACAGTTGTGTAGACAGTAGACTTGTAGACAGTGCAGTAGACGGCGCGGTAGGTAGTACACAGCGCGGTAGACAGCGCGGTAGACAGTTGGGTAGACAGCTCGGTAGACAGTTGTGTAGACAGTAGACTTGTAGACAGTGCAGTAGACGGCGCGGTAGGTAGTACACAGCGCGGTAGGCGGTAGACAGCGCAGTAGACGGTAGACAGCGCGGTAGACAGTAGACAGTGCAGTAGACAGCGCGGTAGGTAGTACACAGCGCGGTAGGCGGTAGACAGCGCAGTAGGCGGTAGACGGTAGACAGCGCGGTAGGCAGTAGACTTGTAGACAGTGCAGTAGACAGCGCGGTAGACAGCGCGGTAGGCGGTAGACAGCGCGGTAGGCGGTAGACAGCGCGGTAGGCAGTGCTTACTTGAGGTACTCGTCGTAGAGGTGTTTGGTTAGCCTCACTCTGAACCTCAGCTTCAGCTCATTCAGACCCAGCTTCAAGAAGTTATTCACCAATGCAATCTGTCAGTCACAAAACATACACACAATCAGCTCTTCATCAAAACACAACCTACAAGCTTAGTCCTACTGTCCAAACACAGATGAAATCTGGATTTGTTCAATCCATGGACAAAGGGACGGTTTAAAACAAAGCATGCAGAGAAAATTAAATTCCAAATGTCTAGAGGATAAGATACATTCTGTAAAAATGTACATATACAAACATAATATTCTCCAGTTTTCCAGGCAATGTATGATCGTATTTGATGTTTATTGCAAAATTATATTAGGAAGTGATGAGTTACAGTATAAAAAGGGAAGTTACGGTTAATATGCAGTCAATATTATTATGCTAATAATAATATCAGACCTCTGAGAATTTACAACAAAAGAGAAATTAGTAAGTCTACTGGAGTCGTCGCTGTATAACTAACCAACTACTGTAAAATGACATTTATATCAGAGGAAAATAAAAATCAACAGACATCTATAAATCGAGTCAATATTCGATGCAATGAAATACCAAAAACACACTTACAAGTGGCATGACTTTGCAAAAGTTGAACAAGTAGTTCTTGAAATCGGTGTTGGAACGACCGATAATTGCGCTGCAGACCAAAACATACACAAGAACGAACCAACTTGGTCAGTGAATGGGACACACAGCTAGGCAAGATATTGGCAGATGAATGAATTTCACCTGTAATGACAGTGCCTAGGTTTTAGCCTCAGTCAGATCTGTTTATGCTTCAGCCATGATGGTCATGGAAAAACACACACAGTACCAGTCAAACGTTTGGACAAACCTACTCATTCCAGGGTTTTTCTTTATTTTTTACATTGTAAAATAATAGTTAAGACATCAAAACTATGAAATAACACATATAGAATCATGTAGTAACCAAAAAAAGTGTTAAACAAATCAAAATGTATTTTATATTTGAGATTCTTCAAAGTAGCCATCCTTTGCTTTGATGACAGCTTTGAACACGCTTGGCATTCTCTCAACCAGCTTCATGAGGTAGTCACCTGGAACGCATTTCAATTAACAGGTGTGCCTTGTTAAAAGTTGATTTGTGGAATATCTTTCCTTCGTAATGCATTTGAGCCAATCAGTTGTGTTGTGACAAGGTAGGGGTGGTATACAGAATATAGCCCTATTTGGTAAAAGACCAAGTCCATATTATGGCAAGAACAGCTCAAATAAGCAAAGAGAAACACTAGTCCATCATTATTTTAAGACATGAAGGTTAGTCAATCCAGAACATTAAGAACTTTGAAAGTTCCTTCAAGTGCATTCGCAAAAACCACCAAGCGCTATGATGGAACTAGCTCTCACAGGAAAGGAAGACCCAGAGTTCTCTCTGCTGCTGAGGATACGTTCATTAGAGTTAACTGCACCTCAGCTTGCAGCCCAAATAAATGCTTCAGAGTTCAAGTAACAGACACACCTCAACATCAACTGTTCAGAGGATACTGCATGAATAAGGCCTTCATGGTCAAATTGTTGCAAAGAAGAGACTTTCTTCGGCCAAGAAACACGAGCAATGGACTTTAGACCGGTGGAAATCTGTCCTTTGGTCTGATGAGTCCAAATTTGAGACTTCTGGCTCAAACCGCCGTATCTGTGAGACGCAGAGTAGGTTAACGGATGATCTTCATGTGTGGTTCCCACTGTGAAGCATGGAGGTGGTGGTGTGGGGGTGCTTTACTGGTGACACAGTCTGATTTATTTAGAATTCAAGGCACACTTAACCAGCATGGCTACCACAGCATTCTGCAGCGATACGCCATCCCATCTGGCTTACGCTTAGTGGGACTATCATTTGTTTTTTCCAACAGGAAAATGACCCAAAACATACCTCCAGGCTGTGTAAGGGCTATTTTACCAAGAAGGAGAATGATGGAGTGCTGCATCAGATGACCTGGCCTCCACAATCACCCGAACTCAACCCAATTGAGATGGTTTGGGATGAGTTGGCAGCCAACAAGTGCTCAGCATATGTTGGGAACTCCTTCAAGACTTTTGGAAAAGCATTCCTCATGAAGCTGGTTGAGAGAATGCCAAGTGTGCAAAGCTGTCATCAAGGCAAAGAGTGGCTACTTTGAAGAATCTAAAATCTAAAATACATTGTTTAACACTTTTTTGGTTACTACATGATTCCATATGTATTATTTCATAGTTTTGATGTCTTCACTATTATTCTACAAAGTAGAAAATAGTAAAAACAAAGAAAAACCATGGAATGAGTAGTTGTGTCCAAACTTTTGACTGGAACTGTACATAGCAGGTGACCAGGCTAGCAGTCATGAGAGCGGGAAGAAAGTAACAATCAAACAAATGTAGATAGAGGACTTTGATAATTCCCCTTTACAGCCTAGCGTGTGTGTTGCAGTATTGGCCATGAGATGTGTGGAAGCAGAGAAGCTCTGATATGAGCGATTTCTGATTATACTACAAGCAAATCAGTTCAGAAAACAAATTCTTATTTCCAATGACAGCCTACCCCGGTCAAACCCGGATGACGCTGGTCCAAATTGTGCGCCACCCTACGGTACTCCCAATCACGGCCGGATGTGACACAGCCTGGATTCGAACCAGGGACTGTAGTGATGCCTCTATGTACTGAGATGCAGTGCGTTTGACCGCTGCGCCATTGGAATAACCAATCACAATTAGCCATACTGGGTAAGTGTTATGGCCTGATGAGCCTAGTCGTGAACTATGTTAAAACGATCAGAAACATTCAAAACAACTTACTGGTTTTATAGGTTTGAGTTGTGTGAACCACCACGTGGAGGAGAGTTACAGGTATGACAGCAATGTAAGAATAAAACCACTTCTTGAACAGATTGCTATGTCTGCTAATGATGCCACTGTGGGAGATTGATGTCTTTCAATCATTTCCTGTGCAGGAAAATACATATGATACGGAGCTGGATTCCCAGACCCAGAATAAGCCTCATCCTGGACTAAAGCGCACTTTAAAATGATTATCTCCATTGAACATGCGTCTTAGTCCAGTATTATGCTGAATCTGTGTATGGGGAACCGGACCATCCTATTTTAACCCCCCTTTCAACACTATCACTACCACCAAACTCATTGGTCATCTAGCTATAGTGAAGAATCACAGGTCACATGGCAAGTCAGTGTTCTAACCATAGAATTAGAACGCAGTATTCTACCTCGGTGATTCTCACCTTTCAATCATGGTTCCGTTCTGGATCATCCAGACATCACAATATGTCCTGGCCACCAACATAGCAGCTATGAGGAGAAGGTATCCTGTCTGTGATGACAACGGAGGGAGTAGAGAAGTGGAAGGGAACAGACCAGATGAACAAATTCAGCAGATTAAAATACACAGATTAAACAATGCAGCAATGGACAGTTCTTAAGCAAATCAATGTCATGTTGTATTGTAAATAATATGAGCAAACTAGATGAATGACTAATACATGGCAGTTCAAATGTAGAATAGACCTGTCCTTAACAAACAACATGACCGGTAGAATAGACCTGTCCTAAACAAACATGACCGGTAGAATAGACCTGTCCTTAACTAACAACATGACCGGTAGAATAGACCTGTCCTTAACCAACATGACCGGTAGAATAGACCTGTCCTTAACTAACATGACCGGTAGAATAGACCTGTCCTTAACTAACAACATGACCGGTAGAATAGACCTGTCCTTAACCAACAACATGACCGGTAGAATAGACCTGTCCTTAACTAACATGACCGGTAGAATAGACCTATTCTTTATCTAACAACTAGTCATTTGAGTTAATTCAGTAGAGGATAAACTCTGATACACCCAACAGATGTCATCGCGACCTTGGCTTATCAAACAAACTGATCAGTATGACAGGTCTAGTTGGGCTCTGTGGGTGTTTTTTTTTTATACAACACACAAGCTCAGGCAATATTATAGAACATGTAAACTAGAACAACCTTTTGCAAATTAAAACGGTCAATGATCAACACTTAATGAACTAAAATGTCTGTTGAGACACACGTGCACAGAGGAAGAGATAAGGTGTGGCCGTAAAAGTGACGCAATGAAGGAACACAGATCTATCTGTACAAGACAAGGCCATGGCCGATTACCACAGAGACTAATTACTTCAAGGTTTAATGCTGATCATGTGGTGCTACAGAACAACGTATCGGCCTAGACATCTACTTACCGGGGAAGTTCATCCGTTTTTACACGTGGCCTTATATTTGCACTCTGTGCATGTAGTTGATCCCCAAACCGTTATTATTATTTTTTAATATAATTTTGTTTCCTTAATTAAGAGTCCTCACTTGCCATTGACTACAATGCATTATGAAAATGTGTCTAAGCATGTTGTAAAGCTCTCCAAAAACACTCCAAACCAACTCATATTACATCAGAATCTCATTCTGTATAATGTCTCTGCACTCAATTCTTGAAAAAAAAAAAAATTGCAAGTGATGACTCAGCAAAATGTGACAACCGATTTTCAATGTAACAAAACATATATTCAAATAAATGTGGTGGGGGGGGGGGAATCTGCTACAAGCACAGAATGAAAATAAGGACACATGTAAAAACAGGGGAACTTCCCCTTTAATAATATTATTCACATGACATAATAACAGACTTATAAATTGCCACTGGGAACTACTCTGAGCTTCTTTTTTTGTTGTTGCTCAATATGTGACAATATTGGTCTGTAACAACAACGAGCCAACCACAAGGCCCACCTCCTTGCAGAACCATCGAGGCACCATGATCCGGATAATCTTGCTGATTCTGAGGAAGAAGACATAGTCCACCGCCGCCCGGTCTTTCTTCGCTGCTTTGTCCTGCACAAATAACAGAGACAATGCAGGTGTCAGGGGACAACTGTGGCATGGAGTTGAACATTTTATACATTTGTTGGATGAATATGTGCTTGTATACTTACTTCATTGTTCAACACCAGTTCTGAGACCCCGTTTTTACTGTAAACGATATACGGATACATAGTCAGATGCAAATGTTCCAACTAGACACGTGCAACATCATGCAATGAACACAATACCAAGGCAAAATTTATTTAGTATCCTCCCTCCGTTGTAAAAAAGATCCAGAAAATGCATTTCTATAATTTATCAAATATCTATTCGTTTTTGAAAAGTATATTATATATTACAGACACCTTATTACATACTTAAGTTATATTATGTGAACTGAACATAAAAAAAATATATAAAAACATTTGTTCCAAGTACTATGTTACTATCACCACTACAACAAAGACATACTTCAATGCACGTAATGTTTTCCTTAAAACATTTTATTGAAATACTGTAGAATTCAATATTCTTTCCAATGGAGGACCAGCCAGGTCACCTGTGAAACAAGACAGTATTCGATATGGGGATGGGAGCAACAGCCTCTGACTCCAAAGGTTGCAAGTTCAAAATCCAGTGTTAGAAAGTTGTCTTTGAGATTTTGGTTTTAAGCCTACCCCTAAACCTTAACCATTCAGAGTTAATGCCTAACTGTAAGATGTCAGAGTTAATACCTAAACTTACCCTTAAAACACTTCGAGATTTGATAAAGATGGATGAACGTCTTAGCTCTGTCTTACATCAGAATTATTGGAAGGACTGCTCCTTCTGAGGAGTACCAATATGGCTGCCGGTGGAGTTAAAGACTCATTCAAATGAAATAACACTAGTAATTCAGGGTTTATACACATCATTGCGACTATTCCCGCTGCACCGGGGCATAAAGACCTCTATTGTTTGCTAACGAGAATGGAGATTTACATTGACAGAGATATAATAACTTGTTACAACATGCGATTATGCACAGCCATCAACCCCTGTTTCTTATAGATGATACCTGCGATATTATACAGCTATAATACCTCACTGACTTTCAGACTTTACACCCGTCAAATGGGACAACGTTTCTTGGCTTGCTGGCCACAAGTTCTCTGACACAATAACCCCTGGCATGGGCAGTCTAGCTACGCACAATTAAAGTACAACAGAGATTCGATTATACTTTTTTCCCCGGCAACATACCCGCTTGACTTGCCTCTTCGTCTTCTTTGCTTCAGGATGTATAAAACGAGTAGGACTCCACCAGCTATCGAAGAGTTTTTAGCTGTCAGGTATTTACTGACGGCCGCCATATTACCTACAGTATCAGTGGATCAGTGCGCACCGACTAGCATGCTGGGTAGTGGGAAGGGAACAAATGAGAGTAGTCCCTCGCCGCGGACGAGTGAGAGCATAGGTCAGTAGGGTAGATGCGATGGTTCAATTAACAGACCATGCTATGGCTTAGAAAAAGCAGAACACCTCAGAATAATCATTTTATCCCCGGCTATGTAGCCTATTCTAAAGCCCATGGATAATTATATGGCATGAGGATATTAAAATAAACAAGCTGTATTTGCAAGTGTGAGTGCAGCTTTTATATAGGCTCGGTTATAGCAAGGACATGGAAATAAACAATGGCATGACATCATATCGCCGAAAATCATTTATACAGAAAACACATTTTTTTTTCTGGATAGGTTGGGTTATTGGTCTCTCTAGCCTACCCTTTGGAGAATGAAAGAGTCACTTTCATGGAGAAACATGTTTTTTTTTATCGTAAACCATACATTTTACGCTTAGTTATAGTGAAACACGTCAAGTCTCGTCTTCATTTTGACAGCTCGTTGCAAGAGTGATTTTGGTCTTTCAGTAGTAAATCTAGCTATTTTGCCCCAAGTGGTTGAACTCTACCATTGAAATCGTGATATAGAGTGCCTGCTGCTACGTCATCTCAAGGGCGGGATTCGGTATGCAATACACTCACTTCTACGTTTGTGGTACCACCTCAAAGATTACTGTAAAAGCAGGTGACAGCACGGTTTTATTTGACAATGGTTTTGGTAAGTGGAGTGTGCAAATATAAACTGAGTGTACAAAACATTAGGAACACCTGCGCTTTCCATGACAGACTGACCAGGTGAAAGCTATTATCCCTTATTGATGTCACTTGTTATTAAATCCACTTTATTCAGTGTAGATGAAGCGGAGGAGGCAGGTTAAATAAGTATTTTTTTAAGCCTTCAGACATGGATTGTGTATGTGTGCCATTCAGAGGGTGAATGGGAATTACAAAATATTTAAGTGCCTTTGAACAGGGTATGGTAGGTGCCAGGCGCACCAGTTTGTGTCAAGAACAGCAACGCTGTTGGATTTTTTTTACATGTGCTTTTTTTCTATGTGCTTTTACGAAGATAAAAAAACATGTTGACTACGTTTCGGCATCACTGTGCTTTCTTCAGGGTCACCCTGAAGGTTTACCCAATACATTACTGGGAGATACACTAATATATATGACTCATTTATTTGTATAGTTACATCCATCGTAATAAGAATTAGATAACTAAGTGGTCATGTCAACTACTGGTATTGTTTTCTATCTGTTATGACTGATTGGCGGCGCAGTCCGCTAAAACAGTTCATTTTAGTTAAACAATTCTAATCCCACATGCGGATAAATTTACCCGTGAGAGGGGTCGCCCTGGTTGTATTTCCAATTCGTTGTATTTGTACGTTTACATTCAGTAGGCTACCTAATACCAATCTGTGAGTTCATTTGATCATTGGAAGAAAATAAAAAATGCCTACTGCGTAAACACTGCAATACGGGTTGGATGGATTTGAGCCCCTAATCTTAATTTAAGGTGATGATTGCACTTTTCTTCCCCAACAGAATACCGCAATAAATGTGAGTCCACATGTCAAAGATTGTTTTGCGCTCCGTGGGAGACTCGAACTGATACCGCAAGTGGCAATAGATGTAAGTACGTTTACATGAACACTAATAATTAAACAAAATATTATTAAATATTAAACTGATTTATGGCAGTAGGCAGCGTATGGAAATAGTCATTTAAACACTTTATCTTTAATCGGTGTAAAGTCAAAAATCGAAGTAAGCATATGCTGATTAAAACACTTGGTTTTCTGAGCAATTTTTCTAATTATTAGGATATGTAAAGAAACTCGGCCCCGCACGTGTTGCCCTAACACTACACAGCTCAATCAAATAATCAAAGCTTGATAATGAGTTGGTTATTTGAATCAGCTGTGTAATGCGGCATGTTTTGGTTTTTGCCTTAACACTACTACACAGCTGATTTTAGATGTCAAAAACAATCATCTGAATAGCCAATAACTGACGATATAATGGGCTCCTAACTTTGAAACAATTCACACAGTTTACCTCATTAAAGAGAGCTCTGGGACCACATGTAATGCTACGTTCGTAACCAAGTGGGAATTTACCACATATGACTGGGAAAAATTCACTTGAACGTCCCTCCGACTGATAATTACTAGTGGGTAAACCCGTCACATTGTCCTAAAAAAGAAGATTGGACCGCGGAATTCAAGCAAACCGAACTCAGACCACCTCTCAAGATGGTCTCAGTTCCGTTCGCTTCGGTGCTCCTTTGAGGGGTCTGAGTTCTGCGTTCATGAACAACAAGAACAGTCCAAAATGAACATACACGGGTATTTAATTAACTTGACAACTTGACAAAAGTGATCCGCTCCAATGCGCCCTCATGTTTTTGTTGTTCCATAAAAAAAAAGGAGTGAACTGTCTGAGGTGATGGGCTTCTTCAACACACATGTCACATTTGCCTATTTAAATAAAGGTTAAATACATTCAAAAAAAATTTTAAAACACGACCATTTTTATGAGACGTCTACCACCGGGTGGATTAAAAGGCTACTATGACATTCATTGGGTCAGGAAAAACTCAACCCAATATTTCAACTGTTTATTCTGCTCACTAGGTGTCATTCTCAACCAATTCTGGCTAGACCAGGAATTGTTATACACTGTTATACAGTACATACCGTAGCTTCTTCAAATCTTCTTCTTTTAGCTGAACGGAATGGGCATTAGGCCTAAAGCATTTAGATCAGGAAATAGTCTACCACATCAATAACAAAGTTTTTTTATTTTTTTTATTTAGCCAATTCATACAACACTAATTTATTGTAGCCCTGCACCATGTAACTGAATAAAACAAATACTTTATTGTAGCCCTGCATCATGTAACTGAATAAAACAAATAATTTTGCATAATAACTTTAAATATGTAGTTATATACCAGATAACAATGTTTTGATTTCTGAATCATTCACTATATAGGGCTGTATCAGGGTTTCCCAGACTCGGTCCAGCCCCCCTCAAATAATCAAAGCTTGATGATGAGTTGTATATATGAATGAGCTGTGTAGTGCTAGGGCAAAAACACAAAATGTACACCCAGGGGTGGCCCCAGGACCGTGTTTGGGATATCCTGGGCTATTGGAGTGTAGGTTATATAGGCTACATTCATGTCTTTGTTGGGGGAAAATTCAACAATGCCTCTTTCTCCCTCGATCCATATTGTTCAGTTTAATTAGACACTTAATGAAACACCAGTTAGACGAGACCAATTGAGTCGCGACACACCAAAACATAAGACACCTGATGTTAAGGGAGGGGATGGGACCTAAACCTCTTCTTCACAAGTCGCCTAGACCAACCAATCACAAGTTGCCCACTGAGTCACGTGAGAAGGGGAGGAGGATATTCGTGCACGGAGAGTGAGCGGAGAGGCGGACGTCCGACAAAAAAAATCACAATTTAGGGAAGTTTTAGTAGCGACTCAGACAGAGAGGCTTTAGGAAAGACACATTCATTCTGTTGTGCATTTCAAGAGTAATCTACGATAGCGGGCTTTTTACAAGGTGTAATGTTTCAGGAGCGTACAGCAGGTGAGTGGGCTAGGCTGCTGTAGCCTATTTGATGAAATACTTCTAACTGGCGTTGACTCTTAGATTGACTGAACCATCGCTCGCATATAGGCACCTAGAGAGGTGAAGAAGTGAATACCTCTATATAAAACGATGTGACTTTTGGCTAAATATTGGAAAAAATTAATAAATAGGAAATACATTTTATCTCAGCAATGGAATTACTTTTTGGCTGCGTGATGCAGACATTTCTGTACAGTTAGGTCAGATCATTTGGATAAGGAGATCCAGGAGAATTTGTGTAAAATGTTGTCCACTTATAACCAGAAACGTGTTCATATTACCGTAATAACTCATAGAAATTAGATACAATGATCCCTTTAACTAGAATGTAGCCTATCAACACATTGTAGGCTATAATCCTACTCTTGTCATTTGCAAGGTGCTACATACAGCGTTAGCGAGAAAGTGTGATATCAACAAAAATACATGTTTTCCCCAAAAAATTGAGCCTGCGTATTGACTAATAATAATTATAACTTTATTTGATTGTCAAAGATAATGTGGCTCCCGAGAGGCGCAGTGGTATAAGTCGCTGCATCTCAGCGCTAGAGGCGTCACTACAGACCCTAGTTCGATTCCAGGCTGTATCGCAACCGGCCGTGATTGGGAGACCCATAGGGCAGCGCACAATTGGCCCAGCGTCGTCCGGGTTAGGGTTTGGCCGGGGTAGGCCGTCATTGTAAAGAATAATTTGTTCTTAACTGACTTGCCTAGTTAAATAAAGGTAAAATTAAAAATTTGAAAATTAAAAATGTGTTATTATGAACAAAACACTTTTCTTAGTTATATGATCATCTTTATGTGTTTTTCTTTATCTTAATACAGGACAGATCGAAAATTACTTGGAGGGGCTAGTCCAATTTATGGGGGGGCTGGTCCAATTTACTGGGGGGAGGGGCTGATCCAACTCAAGGTGTCATACAAATATTCACCCCTCCTCAACTTTAAAAATATTTTCACATGACCCTCTTGTACTGTCAAATAAATTGAACACCCTCCCCCCTCGTATAATTAACTGAAAATAATGTTTATGACCTCAAATAATAACTAGCGACCCTGTGTTTATAAACGTGGATAACGACCCTGTGTTTATAAACGTGGGTAACAACCCTGTGTTTATAAACGTGGGTAACAACTTTGCCACTTTAGCATTCTTTTGTGGCACAGTCGATCCCACGGAGGGCTACGGGCCAGGAGGTTGAGGGTTCGCCAACCACCACGAGCTCATTCTCAGATTTTCAACATTTTGATGCCATATTTATAATTACAGTCTATTCGGGAAAGTATTCAGACCCCTTAACTTTTTCCACATTTTGATACATTACAGCCTTATTCTAAAATGTATTAAATTATATTTTTTCCTCATCAATCTACATAATTTAAAAGTGAAAACAGATTTTTTTGCAAATCTATAAAAAAAAAAAAATACTTTATTTACATTAGTATTCAGATCCTTTTTCTAAAAGACTCGAATTTGAGCTCCGGTGCACCCCGTTTCCATTGATCATCCTTTAGATGTTTCTACAACTTGATTGGAGTCCACCTGTGGTAAATTCAATTGATTGAACATGATTTGGAAAGGCACACAAAGGCCCCCGAGACAGGATTGTGGCGAGGCACAGATCTGGGGAAGGGTATCAAAACATTTCTGCAGCATTGAACGTCCCAAAGAACACAGTGGCCTCCATCATTTTTAAATGGAAGAAGTTTGGAACCACCAAGACTCTTCCTAGAGTTGGCCTCCCAGCCGAACTGAGCAATCGCGGGAGAAGGGCCTTGGTCAGGGAGGTGACCAAGAACCCGATGGTCACTCTGATAGAGCTCCAGAGTTCCTCTGTGGAGATGGGAGAACCTTCCAGAAGGACAACAGTGTCTGCAGAAATACACCAATCAGCCCTTTATGGTAGAGTGGCCAGACGGAAGCCATTCCTCAGTAAAAGGCACATGACAGCCCACTTGGAGATGCCAAAAGGCAGCTAAAGACTCTCAGACCATTATAAACAAGATTCTCTGGTCTGATGAAACCAAGATTAAACTCTTTGGCCTGAATGCCAAGCTTCACGTCTGGAGGAAACCTGGCACTATCTCTATGGTGAAGCATGGTGGTGGCAGTATCATGCTGTGGGGATATTCTTCATCGGCAGGGACTGGGAGACTAGTCAGGATCGAGAGAAAGATGAACGGCGCAAAGTACAGAGACTCCTTGATGAAAACCTGCTCCAGAGCGCTCAGGACCTCAAACTGGGGTGAAGGTTCACCTTCCAACAGGACAACGACCCTAAGCAAACAGCCAAGACAACGCATGAGTGGCTTTGGGACAAGTCTCTGAATGTCCTTCAGAGCCCGGACTTGAACCCGATCAAACATCTCTGCAGAGACCTGAAAACAGCTGTGCAGCGACGCTCCCCATCCAAACTGACAGAGCTTGAGAGGATTTGCAGAGAAGAATGGGATAAGCTCCCCAAATACAGGTGTGCCAAGCTTGTAGTGTCAAACCCAAGAATAATCAAGGCTGTAATCGCTGCCAAAGGTGCTTCAACAAAGTACTGAGTAAAGGGTCTGAATACTTATGTCAATGTGATGTTTCAGTTTATTTTATTGTTTTTCTTTGTCATTGTGGTATTGTGTGTAGATTGGATGGGGGCAAAAATAATTTAATCAATTTTAGAATAAGGCTGTAACGTAACAAAATGTGGAAAAAGTGAAGTGGTCTGAATAATTTCCGAATGTACTGTATTGTGTGATGTTGAGATGATGCTAAGGAGAGCTGCTAGCTAGGCCTGTAGTGTAATGTTGAGACGATGCTAAGGAGAGCTGCTAGCTAGGCCAGTAGTGTGATGTTGAGATGATGCTAAGGAGAGCTGCTAGCTAGGCCTGTAGTGTGATGTTGAGACGATGCTAAGGAGAGCTGCTAGCTAGGCCTGTAGTGTAATGTTGAGACGATGCTAAGGAGAGCTGCTAGCTAGGCCTGTAGTGTGATGTTGAGATGATACTAAGGAGAGCTGCTAGCTAGGCCAGTAGTGTGATGTTGAGATGATGCTAAGGAGAGCTGCTAGCTAGGCCAGTAGTGTGATGTTGAGACGATGCTAAGGAGAGCTGCTAGCTAGGCCTGTAGTGTGATGTTGAGACGATGCTAAGGAGAGCTGCTAGCTAGGCCAGTAGTGTGATGTTGAGATGATGCTAAGGAGAGCTGCTTGCTAGGCCTGTAGTGTGATGTTGAGACGATGCTAAGGAGAGCTGCTAGCTAGGCCTGTAGTGTGATGTTGAGATGATGCTAAGGAGAGCTGCTAGCTAGGCCAGTAGTGTGATGTTGAGATGATGCTAAGGAGAGCTGCTAGCTAGGCCAGTAGTGTGATGTTGAGATGATGCTAAGGAGAGCTGCTAGCTAGGCCTGTAGTGTGATGTTGAGACGATGCTAAGGAGAGCTGCTAGCTAGGCCTGCAGTGTAATGTTGAGACGATGCTAAGGAGAGCTGCTAGCTAGGCCTGTAGTGTGATGTTGAGATGATGCTAAGGAGAGCTGCTAGCTAGGCCAGTAGTGTGATGTTGAGATGATGCTAAGGAGAGCTGCTAGCTAGGCCAGTAGTGTGATGTTGAGATGATGCTAAGGAGAGCTGCTAGCTAGGCCTGTAGTGTGATGTTGAGACGATGCAAAGGAGAGCTGCTAGCTAGGCCTGTAGTGTGATGTTGAGATGATGCTAAGGAGAGCTGCTAGCTAGGCCAGTAGTGTGATGTTGAGATGATGCTAAGGAGAGCTGCTAGCTAGGCCAGTAGTGTGATGTTGAGACGATTCTAAGGAGAGCTGCTAGCTAGGCCTGTAGTGTGATGTTGAGATGATGCTAAGGAGAGCTGCTAGCTAGGCCAGTAGTGTGATGTTGAGATGAGGCTAAGGAGAGCTGCTAGCTAGGCCAGTAGTGTGATGTTGAGACGATGCTAAGGAGAGCTGCTAGCTAGGCCTGCATTTGTTTGTCTTCCCTTCTTCTTCCACCCAAATTAAACAGGGCCACTCTCAAGCACTTATTATGCCTCCATACAGACAGACAGACAGGGTCTCCAGACCTCAGTCAGGCTCAGTCAGGCTCAGTCAGGCTCAGACAGACAGACAGACAGACAGGGTCTCCAGACCTCAGTCAGGCTCAGTCAAGCTCAGTCAGGCTCAGACAGACAGACAGACAGACAGACAGGGCCTCTGAAAGACCCTGGTTGCCTTGTTACCGAGCACATTCTCTCGGTTGTTGAATAGTTGTTAGAGATGTGATCACATGATGTTTAGCTGCAGTATGAAAGTCTATTCATGGTGCCTAGATAATAGATTCTATATATATATATTATTATTAACCACAACAAGGGTGATAATGAATCATGATCCTTCTTCTTGTTTAAGCTTGGCGGTCTTTCTAAACACATATCTCTCTCTGCACAGGATCATCCATCCATCCATCCGTGCTCTGAAGCAGCGTGGAATCTAAGTAAGAGAGCCAGGCAGGACTACAGGTACACGGCCAGGGGGCTACCTGGACTGGAGGGCATGCTGGCTGCGGTTGGGATGTTGAGGCAGAGCAGTGGTGGAGGCAGTGGTGGAGGCAGTGGTGGAGGAAGTGGTGGGAACAAACGATCGCTGGGCATCTCACGCATTTCCAACTTCCACTTCTTCCCCTTGTCCGCTGGCATGGGCACTAGTATGGGCACTATGGCGACTTTTGGGACAGGGGGCAGACGAACCAAGAGCAGCTCCCTGAGCTCCATCAGCTCTGGATCGGACAGCCTGGATGCCCCTGCTCCCCCTGCCGGGACCACCAACCCAGACTACATCATGCAGCTGGTCAACGACGTGCGCAAGTTTGCTGACGTCCTCCTTCATTTCAAGGAATCTTTTCACTCCAAAGGTGAGTTCAGAGTTCAGAGTTTGGACTGGGGAAACAAAAGGGTAATTGGGATGAGAATGAGTGGTTACAATGCTTGCCTGGATGTGTATGTATCCCCTGGTGTATCATGGGAAACGTATTGTAATGGAACTCCAGGTTTAGATTCGGTGTCAGTCCACCTGTTTTTCTTCCGTCATGGTCTGTCCTTGGCTGTGTGGTCACTCACCCTTTTTCTCTATCTCTCTCTCTCATGGGGTGAATGTCCTTGTTGGTTGTTTTCTAATCTTTTGTATAGGAGCGCTGGTTACTTAAAGTCCACATTGTAGTCTTTCACACCCATGTACTAGAGGGGAATGTTTACAATGTGTTTAAGCCTTCAAATCTGTGGCTTTTGTCACTCACTAAGGTGATTTTAATGTGTCTTTTTGCATAGAAGAATTTGACCAATTTCCTAATAGATCTTGTAGTCCTAGATGTTCTACTCCATGTGATATTTTAGGGGGCTGGGAGTAAGGGAGGGTATGGGGAAGATAGACATGGAAGTGGGTGACATCTGAAGCAATTTTGTTTCTCCCACTGAGTCTATCATCGTATATATTCTATACGGTCTTCCTTTGTAGATCCTTTAAAAAACAAACACTTCCTTCTCAGATTTTAACACCGAGTGTACAAAACATTAGGAACACCTGCTCTTTCCATGACATAGACTGACCAGGTGAAAGCTATGATCCCTTATTGATGTCACTTGTTAAATCCACTTCATTCAGTGTAGATGAAGGGGAGGAGACAGGTTAAAGAAGGTTTTTTGGCCTTGTGACAATTGAGACATAGATTGTGTATGTGTGCCATTCAGAGGGTGAATGGGCACGACAAAATATTGAAGTGCCTTTGAACAGGGTATTTGAGTGTGTCAAGAACTGCAACGCTGCTGGGTTTTTCAAGCTCAACAGTTTCTCGTGTGTATCAAGAATGGTCCACCACCCAAAGGACGTCCAGCCAACTTGACGCAACTGTGGGAAGCATTGGAGTCAACATGGGCCAGCATCCCTGTGGACCGCTTTCAAGACCTAGTAGAGTCCATGCCCCGACGAATTGACGCTGTTCTGAGGGCAAAAGGGGGGTTGTAACTCAATATTAGGAAGGTGTTCCAAATGTTTTGTACATTCAGTGTATTTGATAGTGAAAGTCAGCATCAGGGTTTCAAAGGGCCCATTTTCACACCAGCATCAATCCAGACCATAATACACTCCTTCAGTTATTAATGGGCTTTCCTCCTCCTCAACCCATCAGTTATTAATGGGCTTTCCTCCTCCTCAACCCATCAGTTATTAATGGTCTTTCCTCCTCCTCAATCCATCAGTTATTAATGGTCTTTCCTCCTCCTCAATCCATCAGTTATTAATGGTCTTTCCTCCTCCTCAACCCATCAGTTATTAATGGTCTTTCCTCCTCCTCAACCCATCAGTTATTAATGGGCTTTCCTCCTCCTCAACCCATCAGTTATTAATTGGCTTTCCTCCTCCTCAACCCATCAGTTATTAATGGGCTTTCCTCCTCCTCAACCCATCAGTTATTAATGGGCTTTCCTCCTCCTCAATCCATCAGTTATTAATGGGCTTTCCTCCTCCTCAACCCATCAGTTATTAATGGTCTTTCCTCCTCCTCAACCCATCAGTTATTAATGGTCTTTCCTCCTCCTCAACCCATCAGTTATTAATGGGCTTTCCTCCTCCTCAACCCATCAGTTATTAATGGGCTTTCCTCCTCCTCAACCCATCAGTTATTAATGGGCTTTCCTCCTCCTCAACCCATCAGTTATTAATGGGCTTTCCTCCTCCTCAACCCATCAGTTATTAATGGGCTTTCCTCCTCTTCAACCCATCAGTTATTAATGGGCTTTCCTCGTCCTCAACCCATCAGTTATTAATGGGCTTTCTTCCTCCTCAACCCATCAGTTATTAATGGGCTTTCTTCCTCCCCAACCCATCAGTTATTAATGGTCTTTCCTCCTGAACATAGTACATCTGTTCCGGATTGTGCTGCTTCTTTTAACCCTTAGGCTACTACCAACATATTTCACGGATTAGTAACTGAGGTAGTTATGACACCTCAGAAATGACCTATTGAAAATTATTTTTGGTTTTCAGCGTAGGTAATTTACTAATAACTAAATAATAATAATGAGGTGTCCTCTACATATGGGACAGACTTGTTTTTTTTTTGTCTGTCTGAGGTGAACTTCCTGGTTTATGTCACTCATACAAATTAGTCTTAACAACAGATGCTCAGGCTGGCACTCAACTATGTGACACGTTTGCATTGTTGTCATAGTACACATTTGTGTCAGCAGCTTACTTCATTGGTTTTATTGCATCAAGTTTGTCAGTTCATGGAACCAGTTCAGAATGCCTGTCTGTGCTACAAATACCAACCTATAACCTATCCAGCACCTCGGCTATTACAAACCTTTTAAGTTGTATATCTTCAGTGAGTTAGCAAACCTTATTTACACTGCAGTGTTGAATTGAAACCCTCTGAGGCAATATTCATGACCTGACTCTACCACTAATTGGACTACTTTTGCACGGTGCTTCCAGCCCAATATACACACCGTTATGTAAATGTTGGGGTATTCCAGTCATCTACCACAGTTAGGCTACATACAGGACTGGGCAGATTTGTGAAAGGAGACTAATTGACCTGTAGGAACTTGAATACAGAGCAGTGGAGCGAGAGAGGGAAGCCCTGAAATCCATGTTACTTCAAACAAAGATGAACTCTTGAGGAATGAGGAACTACAAGGAATGTATGACAGGAAAACGAGTGAAGTTGTTTCTGCGAAGTGACAATGAGGAGGCAATCCATGCTAAACGTTGTGGATTGAATCCTCGGGGCGGCAAGTAGCCTAGTGGTTAGAGTGTAGGGGCGGCAAGTAGCCTAGTGGTTAGAGTGTAGGGGCGGCAAGTAGCCTAGTGGTTAGAGTGTAGGGGCGGCAAGTAGCCTAGTGGTTAGAGTGTAGGGGCGGCAAGTAGCCTAGTGGTTAGAGTGTAGGGGCGGCAAGTAGCCTAGTGGTTAGAGTGTAGGGGCGGCAAGTAGCCTAGTGGTTAGAGTGTAGGGGCGGCAAGTAGCCTAGTGGTTAGAGTGTAGGGGCGGCAAGTAGCCTAGTGGTTAGAGTGTAGGGGCGGCAAGTAGCCTAGTGGTTAGAGCGTTGGGGATCGAATCCCCCGAGCTGACAATCTGTCTTTCTGCCCCTGAACCAGGCGATTAACCCACTGTTCCCCGGTTGGCCGTCATTGTAAATAATAATTTGTTCTTAACCGACTTGCCTAGTTAAATAAAGGTAAAAAAATGCTAAATTAGGCAACTCGTTTGGTAAATCTTTTCTATAAAATCTAGCGTCGGATGTGATACATCCTGGATTCGAACCAGGTACTATAGTGATGCCTCTTGCACTGAGATGCAGTGCCTTAGACCGCTGTGCCACTCGGGCACAATACAAGAATATTGACGTCCTGATTTTGTCCAAAGTAAAGGTAAGCAAAATCTGTTAAATTGATGAACTCTTTCTTTAACTTCCATGTCAACTTGTTTTGATATCGCATTGTTGTTCTTAGCTGTGTAGATTATGTATTTGGATGTTTTTAGCTGTGTAGATTATGTATTTGGATGTTTTTAGCTGTGTAGATTATATATTTGGTTGTTTTTAGCTGTGTAGATTATATATTTTGGTTGTTTTTAGCTGTGTAGATTATATATTTTGGTTGTTTTTAGCTGTGTAGATTATATATTTAGGTTGTTTTTAGCTGTGTAGATTATATATTTGGATGTTTTTAGCTGTGTAGATTATATATTTGGATGTTTTTAGCTGTGTAGATTATATATTTGGTTGTTTTTAGCTGTGTAGATTATATATTTGGATGTGTTTAGCTGTGTAGATTATATATTTGGATGTGTTTAGCTGTGTAGATTATATATTTGGATGTTTTTAGCTGTGTAGATTATATATTTGGATGTGTTTAGCTGTGTAGATTATATATTTGGATGTGTTTAGCTGTGTAGATTATATATTTGGTTGTTTTTAGCTGTGTAGATTATATATTTTGGTTGTTTTTAGCTGTGTAGATTATATATTTTGGTTGTTTTTAGCTGTGTAGATTATATATTTGGATGTTTTTAGCTGTGTAGATTATATATTTGGATGTTTTTAGCTGTGTAGATTATATATTTGGATGTGTTTAGCTGTGTAGATTATATATTTGGATGTGTTTAGCTGTGTAGATTATATATTTGGTTGTTTTTAGCTGTGTAGATTATATATTTTGGTTGTTTTTAGCTGTGTAGATTATATATTTTGGTTGTTTTTAGCTGTGTAGATTATATATTTGGATGTTTTTAGCTGTGTAGATTATATATTTGGTTGTTTTTAGCTGTGTAGATTATATATTTGGTTGTTTTTAGCTGTGTAGATTATATATTTTGGTTGTTTTTAGCTGTGTAGATTATATATTTGGATGTTTTTAGCTGTGTAGATTATATATTTGGATGTTTTTAGCTGTGTAGATTATATATTTGGTTGTTTTTAGCTGTGTAGATTATATATTTGGATGTGTTTAGCTGTGTAGATTATATATTTGGATGTGTTTAGCTGTGTAGATTATATATTTGGATGTTTTTAGCTGTGTAGATTATATATTTGGATGTGTTTAGCTGTGTAGATTATATATTTGGATGTGTTTAGCTGTGTAGATTATATATTTGGTTGTTTTTAGCTGTGTAGATTATATATTTTGGTTGTTTTTAGCTGTGTAGATTATATATTTTGGTTGTTTTTAGCTGTGTAGATTATATATTTAGGTTGTTTTTAGCTGTGTAGATTATATATTTTGGTTGTTTTTAGCTGTGTAGATTATATATTTGGATGTTTTTAGCTGTGTAGATTATATATTCGGATGTTTTTAGCTGTGTAGATTATATATTTGGATGTTTTTAGCTGTGTAGATTATATATTTGGATGTGTTTAGCTGTGTAGATTATATATTTGGATGTGTTTAGCTGTGTAGATTATATATTTGGATGTGTTTAGCTGTGTAGATTATATATTTGGATGTGTTTAGCTGTGTAGATTATATATTTGGATGTGTTTAGCTGTGTAGATTATATATTTGGATGTTTTTAGCTGTGTAGATTATATATTTTGGATGTGTTTAGCTGTGTAGATTATATATTTGGATGTGTTTAGCTGTGTAGATTATATATTTGGATGTGTTTAGCTGTGTAGATTATATATTTGGATGTTTTTAGCTGTGTAGATTATGTATTTGGATGTTTTCAGAGTATTTTGAACAACTGCGATTAATTGGGATAAAAATGTAAATTACAAAAAGTTAAGTGATTAACTCTGACAGCTCTAATAAAATCATACCATTGTGGAGGCTTGCTCTAACTCTGAAACGGTTAGAATTACAAAGTTGTGTCGCAGGTTCCAAATTTAGCTCTTGTTGATAAAGTCAGATCGGTTTAATGGCCCTGACAGTTTAAACATGTTAACGACCATGTTAGCGACCATGTTAATGTCTATGTTAATGATTACATCTCAGTGAGTAACTGGCCACAGTTTGTCATTTGTACTCTCTACTCTCTACAAATAGAATTGAGGAAATGAACTTGCACAAAAGTGATTAAATCAAAATGATTTGTGTTTCGGGTTCACTGACCATCTTCAAAGTGTGATTGTTGCCGGTTGGGAGGGCAGGGTTGGGCTTTAGCGTTTTAACACGCTGCTGTTACGAATCACTGGTTTATGGTTAGAATGGAAGTGATTTGAATCCCTAATCCAATTTATAACTCTATTGTTTCTGCTGCGCGTGACAAAAGCTAGGGTTTCTCATTACCCAGGTCATTAATGAAGAGAAAGGGAATCCTCCTCTTCCTCTTTCTCTCTCCAGCTCCTCTCCAGCTCCGCGTTATGTTCAGGTCTGGACTCTTGATACCTTGACAACAGAGGGCTGTATTCACGGTCAGTGATGTGAGTCTAACGCCCATTGTCTCAAGTAGAAACTTCTTCAGACTAGTATGCTTGTAGCTAACTGGCAGTGTTGGATATATACTTTCCCATGTAAGAATAACAGTGGCCTTGGGACTGATCCCTGGGGAACCACATGACAAGTTTCAGCAACTTTTTTTTTTTTATGCAGGTTTTCATTTTTTTCTTCTGCATGTCACCTTAAATGGCGATTATCGGTTGGTTGCAGACAGTTCCGATTTAGTTTGGATGGACTGGCGAGGGAAACCTACTTCTCTTTACAATTCTTTGTAAGCATTTTTCAGTGGGTGGGGGGGGGGGGTTGTTTTATCATGTTTCGGTTGCCCAGGGTTTGAGATGGCTTTCATAATGATGTGCTTAATATGGGTGGGGTTTAAAAATATATATATATATCCCGAGAGGTCATGATATTGTCCAATGGCCTCTTTTTGAAGGACATGTCAGTAATCGCCCAAGGGTTACAACAGCCATTTGATGCTCTGACCAGTCCTGGAGGTCAGTGAATGCAAATACTTTGTGGAATCCCTGATAAGAATGGAGCTTTGTTACCGTCATTAGAATATTTTTGCGTGGTTAAGGGCGATGTCTGTATGATCTGCCTTCTAGTGAGTGTGATCTAAGAACAGCTGTATCATTTATTCATGTAAAAGTAAAGGATATTGTGATTCCTCTAGCTAGTTGATATGTGTGATGCTACATACAGTAAGGATACTGTGATTCCTCTAGCTAGTTGATATGTGTGATGCTACAGTATGTCTCTTCCTCAAACGTGATATCTGTCCTTTCTTCTTGTTCTTCATCTTAGTAATGGACTGACTGTTCTCTCTAGAGGTTGATGCCATTCAGGATCTCCGCTCTCCCCATAAGCTGACGCCATTCAGGATCTCCGTTCTCCCCAGAAGCTGACGCCATTCAGGATCTCCGTTCTCCCCAGAAGCTGACACCATTCAGGGTCTCTGTTCTTCCCAGAAGCTTTCGCCATTCAGGGTCTTTGTTCTCCCCAGAAGCTTTCGCCATTCAGGGTCTTTGTTCTCCCCAGAAGCTGACGCCATTCAGGGTCTCTGTTCTCCCCAGAAGCTGACGCCATTCAGGGTCTCTGTTCTCCCCAGAAGCTGACGCCATTCAGGGTCTCCGTTCTCCCCAGAAGCTGACGCCATTCAGGGTCTCCGTTCTCCCCAGAAGCTGACGCCATTCAGGGTCTCTGTTCTCCCCAGAAGCTGACGCCATTCAGGGTCTCTGTTGTGGAGGGAACCTGATTTATCTGGATCTTTTTAAAGACTGTGTGTCACGGAAATGACAATGCACGAAAACAAATTTGATCACTATTTAAATTACAAATGGGGAACAAGCTATGAAGGAAAAAATACTGGAGTTTTGGTGCAGGTACAGCCAACTAGCGCAAAAATAATATTGCACTAGCGTGTACTGTAATCTACTGTATTTGTGCTCTGCTGGACAGGACAGGTGTGTCACTGGTTATCTCATTCTCTCACGGCTCCCTGAGGCAGAATGAGGGTTGTTTTGTGTGTCAGACATTTAAGAATGAAAAACAACACCGACAGAAAATGACTTGCTCATGCTGAAGAGAACAGGGCACTATGGGAGAAATAGAGGCAGTAGACGTGCCTCGTCATCTATGAACGTACAGGAACTGTTCACGTAGATTTGACAGCTTTACATGTACAGACAAATATCCATATTAAATGAAAATCAGTTCTATATGTTGATATACACTGCTCAAAAAAATAAAGGGAACACTAAAATAACACATCCTAGATCTGAATGAATGAAATATTCTTATTTAATACTTTTTTCTTTACATAGTTGAATGTGCTGACAACAAAATCACACAAAAATTATCAATGGAAATCAAATTTATCAACCCATGGAGGTCTGGATTTGGAGTCACACTCAAAATTAAAGTGGAAAACCACACTACAGGCTGATCCAACTTTGATGTTATGTCCTTAAAACAAGTCAAAATGAGGCTCAGTAGTGTGTGTGGCCTCCACGTGCCTGTATGACCTCCCTACAATGCCTGGGCATGCTCCTGATGAGGTGGTGGATGGTCTCCTGAAGGATCTCCTCCCAGACCTGGACTAAAGCATCCGCCAACTCCTGGACAGTCTGTGGTGCAACGTGGCGTTGGTGGATGGAGCGAGACATGATGTCCCAGATGTGCTCAATTGGATTCAGGTCTGGGGAACGGGCGGGCCAGTCCATAGCATCAATGCCTTCCTCTTGCAGGAACTGCTGACACACTCCAGCCACATGAGGTCTAGCATTGTCTTGCATTAGGAGGAACCCAGGGCCAACCGCACCAGCATATGGTCTCACAAGGGGTCTGAGGATCTCATCTCGGTACCTAATGGCAGTCAGGCTACCTCTGGCGAGCACATGGAGGGCTGTGCGGCCCCCAAAAGAAATGCCACCCCACACCATGACTGACCCACCGCCAAACCGGTCATGCTGGAGGATGTTACAGGCAGCAGGACGTTCTCCACGGCGTCTCCAGACTCTGTCACGTCTGACACATGTGCTCAGTGTGAACCTGCTTTCATCTGTGA
Source organism: Salvelinus alpinus (assembly GCF_045679555.1). Taxonomy (NCBI): domain Eukaryota; kingdom Metazoa; phylum Chordata; class Actinopteri; order Salmoniformes; family Salmonidae; genus Salvelinus; species Salvelinus alpinus. The sequence continues at coordinate 10,391,575 of NC_092095.1, forward strand.
AGAGCACAGGGCGCCAGTGGCGAATTTGCCAATCTTGGTGTTCTCTGGCAAATGCCAAACGTCTTGCACGGTGTTGGGCTGTAAGCACAACCCCCACCTGCGGACGTCGGGCCCTCATACCACCCTCATGGAGTCTGTTTCTGACCGTTTGAGCAGACGCATGCACATTTGTGGCCTGCTGGAGGTCATTTTGCAGGGCTCTGGCAGTGCTCCTCCTCCTCCTCCTTGCACAAAGGCGGAGGTAGCGGTCCTGCTGCTGGGTTGTTGCACTCCTACGGCCTCCTCCACGTCTCCTGATGTACTGGCCTGTCTCCTGGTAGCGCCTCCATGCTCTGGACACTATGCTGACAGACACAGCAAACCTTCTTGCCACAGCTCGCATTGATGTGCCATCCTGGATGAGCTGCACTACCTGAGCCACTTGTGTGGGTTGTAGACTCCGTCTCATGCTACCACTAGAGTGAAAGCACCGCCAGCATTCAAAAGTGACCAAAACATCAGCCAGGAAGCATAGGAACCGAGAAGTGGTCTGTGGCCACCACCTGCAGAACCACTCCTTTATTGGGGGTGTCTTGTTAATTGCCTATAATTTCCACCTTTTGTCTATTCCACTTGCACAACAGCATGTGACATTTATTGTCAATCAGTGTTGCTTCCTAAGTGGACAGTTTGATTTCACAGAAGTGTGATTGACTTGGAGTTACATTGTGTTGTTTAAGTGTTCCCTTTATTTTTTTGAGCAGTGTATACCCTGTGTCAGTTTGAGGTTAGCTTTTTCAGTACTGTGTAACTCATGTTATTTATAGAATATTCATATGCAGTGTTGTAGACCACTATGGCAGTGTGGAGGCTTGCTCCTAGACGTGACCCTCCTGGCAGTACTGAGGCAGTGTGGAGGCTTGCTCCAAGACGTGACCCTGCTGGCAGTATATGTATGGATAGGTAGGGCGAGAAGTTTGTCCTGACCACCAGAAATGTAAAGCCTCTCCTCCTGTCAGTGGTGTGATCCAGGCCTTCAGCAAAACTCTGAGAGGGCAGACAGGACAGTCTGTTAGTCTGGGTTGGTATGCTTTTGGACACCCTGCCTGCCTGTGAACTTAAACTCTGACCCGCTGGCTCTTCAATCAGCCCATATGTAAGCTACAGACAAGCCCTGGTCAACACAGTGTCACTTTTGGTGGTGTCTCAGAATGTAAAGATTCCCTCACACTTACAGTACATACTGGTAGGTATATTGATCAGACAACATTGTTAATGTTTTAACCCCCCCCTCTTTTATACCGCTGCTACTCTGTTGTTATCTATGCATAGTCACTTTAATAACTCTACCTACCTACCTACATGTACATATTACCTCGACTAACCGGTGCCTCCGCACATTGACTCTGTACCGGTACCCCCCTGTATATAGTCTCGCTATTGTTATTTTACTGCTGCTCTTTAATTACTTGTTACTTTTATTTCTTATTCTTATCCATATTTAACATTTTTTTAACTGCATTGTTGGTTAGGGTAAGTAAGCATTTCACTGTAAAGCATTTCATGTTGTATTCAACATTTCACTGTAAGGTCTACTACACCTGCTGTATTCAGCATTTCACTGTAAGGTCTACTACACCTGTTGTATTCAGCATTTCACTGTAAGGTCTACTACACCTGTTGTATTCAGCATTTCACTGTAAGGTCTACTACACCTGTTGTATTCAGCATTTCACTGTAAGGTCTACTACACCTGTTGTATTCAGCATTTCACTGTAAGGTCTACTACACCTGTTGTATTCAGCATTTCACTGTAAGGTCTACTACACCTGTTGTATTCAGCATTTCACTGTAAGGTCTACTACACCTGTTGTATTCAGCATTTCACTGTAAGGTCTACTACACCTGTTGTATTCAGCATTTCACTGTAAGGTCTACTACACCTGTTGTATTCGGCATTTCACTGTAAGGTCTACTACACCTGTTGTATTCGGCATTTCACTGTAAGGTCTACTACACCTGTTGTATTCGGCATTTCACTGTAAGGTCTACTACACCTGTTGTATTCGGCATTTCACTGTAAGGTCTACTACACCTGTTGTATTCGGCATTTCACTGTAAGGTCTACTACACCTGTTGTATTCGGCATTTCACTGTAAGGTCTACTACACCTGTTGTATTCGGCATTTCACTGTAAGGTCTACTACACCTGTTGTATTCGGCATTTCACTGTAAGGTCTACTACACCTGTTGTATTCGGCATTTCACTGTAAGGTCTACTACACCTGTTGTATTCGGCATTTCACTGTAAGGTCTACTACACCTGTTGTATTCGGCATTTCACTGTAAGGTCTACTACACCTGTTGTATTCGGCATTTCACTGTAAGGTCTACTACACCTGTTGTATTCGGCATTTCACTGTAAGGTCTACTACACCTGTTGTATTCGGCATTTCACTGTAAGGTCTACTACACCTGTTGTATTCGGCATTTCACTGTAAGGTCTACTACACCTGTTGTATTCGGCATTTCACTGTAAGGTCTACTACACCTGTTGTATTCGGCATTTCACTGTGAGGTCTACTGCACCTGTTGTATTCGGCATTTCACTGTGAGGTCTACTACACCTGTTGTATTCGGCATTTCACTGTAAGGTCTACTACACCTGTTGTATTCGGCATTTCACTGTGAGGTCTACTGCACCTGTTGTATTTGGCGCATGTGACTAATACAATTTGATTTAATTGATACAACTGAATTTGCTCTTTCAGAATGGCAGTGTTTTGTGTTTTTACTGTAGCACCTGCCTTGTTACACTCCAAAGTTCATGTTGTTTTTAGCTAAACACTAATCTCCTTCTCATGTGACATATCTTCCCTATCGTGTGTTTTATGTGTTCACCTTCTCTAAGAATCACTTGTTATATTTTCAACCTTTTTTCTTTTTATCTCCTGCTTGTCAGTCCGACGGGTACAGTAGCTCTCTCCCTCTCTGCCCAGTGAAACCTATTGGTGGATTACCTGAGTGTATTTCTAACTGTTGTATCAATATTGACCTGTACCATGTCGGTCAGTGAGCACAGGCACAGCTAATCATGTTGATAGTGGTGGTGGAGGGGGAAAATCTTTCTGTCTCGCTGCTGTCGGCAGCCCTTTCCTCTGCATTCCAGCAGAACAAATGGTCACTTGTTTCTTTAGTGCCTTAGATCAATAGCGGACCAAAAAAATTGTGAATGTCTTTTGTGAAGTCTGTTCTTTGCCAAATGGTAGCGCCTTGACCTGTTAAGTATGACTATTTTTCTTTAGCCATGGTTGGGGGTGTTGTGATGACATTAAGGAGTGGAGGGTCAATGGAGAGGGGTGAAAACCTCTGTAGAAGCCGATGGTGTGACTGGTGTCCATACGGCTGACGGTTGATTCACTATTAATTTAAAATGGTTGCTGTCATCACAAATGTTATGGTTGATTTATGGGTGAAAGGTTATTTCCCTTCTCTAGTTGTTTTGTTTTTGAGATTCACAATATTCTAGAATAACATCTTGGACCTGTCTCTTTAAAAGGTTGTGTGTCACCCTATAGCTGCAGGCCTGTTTGTTCCTGCCAGATGGTTGACTTGACTTGGTCCGTATTTTAGCCAACCAACCTCTTTCTATGAATTACAGTGTTCTTGTCATTAATTTAAAATATCTCACTGAGGGTGAGCTTCAGACCACATAAAATGGTATTGCATTTACATGGTTGTTTTCACTATCAGTTATGTCACAATATCCCCACTTTTATTATTGTTTTAAAGCGTGTATCCCTCATGACTTCGTGTGTGTTTTTAACTACTCGTGCTACTTCTAATAAGAAGAGGTGCTCCTACGTAATAATTTTTCTCACAGTGGGAATGATTGTTGAACAGGTACTGTAGCTAGCTGTTGAGAACAGCTATCAAGGTGAGGGATTGTTGAACAGGTACTGTAGCTAGCTGTTGAACAGCTATCAAGGTGAGGGATTGTTGAACCGGTACTGTAGCTAGCTGTTGAACAGCTATCAAGGTGAGGGATTGTTGAACAGGTACTGTAGCTAGCTGTTGAACAGCTATCAAGGTGAGGGATTGTTGAACAGGTACTGTAGCTAGCTGTTGAGAACAGCTATCAAGGTGAGGGATTGTTGAACAGGTACTGTAGCTAGCTGTTGAGAACATCTATTCAGTAGTGCTGGGAATTGCAGGGCCCTCATGATACGATATTATCACGATACGATATGTATTGCAATTCTCACGATTCTCAGAATTCTATATGCATTTCAATTCGATACTGTGATTTTATTGCGATTTGATGTTCCAAACATATTGCTCACCCTATGTCTGCTGCAGAGGGACAAGAGAAAACAACTAGTTTTGATCAGTCAACAAAATAAAAGTGCTGAAAACAAATTGAAAAATAAGATGGAGATATGTAGGAAACATACTGTTTTGGTGCAGGTACCTGAGTTTTGGTGCAGGTACAGCTAACTAACGCTAAAATAATATTGCGATATTGTCAAAACGATACGATATATCGGGCGTCCAGCTCAAGGAAGAGTCTTGGTGGTTCCAAACTTTTTCCTTTTAAAAATGGAGGCCACTGTGTTCTTGGGGACTTTCAATGCTGCAGAAATGTTTTGTTACCCTTCCCCAGATCTGTGTCTCGACACAATCCTGTCTCGGAGCTCAACGCACAATTCCTTCGACCTCGGCTTGGTTTTTGCTCTGACATGCACTGTCAACTGTGGGACCTTATATAGACAGGTGTGCCTTTCCAAATCATGTCCAGTCAATTGAATTTACCACAGGTGGACTCCAAGTTGTAGAAACATCTCAAGGATGATCAATGGAAACATGATGCACCTGAGCTCAATTTCGAATCTCATAGCTAAGGGTCTGAATACGTAAGTAAATAAGGTATTTTAGTTTTTTTATGTTAATAAATTAGCAACAATTTTGAAAAACCTGTTTTCACTTTGTAAATGTTTTAAAATCGATTTTAGAATAAGGCTGTAACTTAACAAAATGTGGAAAAAGTGGAGGGATCTTGATACTTTCCAAATGCACTGTAACTGTATCTATCCTCCCATCACTACTATCCGGGTGGATGAATGTTGAACGGGTAGCTAGCTGTTGACAACAGATATCCGGGTGGATGAATGTTGAACGGGTAGCTAGCTGTTGACAACAGATATCCGGGTGGATGAATGTTGAACGGGTAGCTAGCTGTTGACAACAGATATCCGGGTGGATGAATGTTGAACGGGTAGCTAGCTGTTGACAACAGATATCCGGGTGGATGAATGTTGAACGGGTAGCTAGCTGTTGACAACAGATATCCGGGTGGATGAATGTTGAACGGGTAGCTAGCTGTTGACAACAGATATCCGGGTGGATGAATGTTGAACGGGTAGCTAGCTGTTGACAACAGATATCCGGGTGGATGAATGTTGAACGGGTAGCTAGCTGTTGACAACAGATATCCGGGTGGATGAATGTTGAACGGGTAGCTAGCTGTTGACAACAGATATCCGGGTGGATGAATGTTGAACGGGTAGCTAGCTGTTGACAACAGATATCCGGGTGGATGAATGTTGAACGGGTAGCTAGCTGTTGACAACAGATATCCGGGTGGATGAATGTTGAACGGGTAGCTAGCTGTTGACAACAGATATCCGGGTGGATGAATGTTGAACGGGTAGCTAGCTGTTGACAACAGATATCCGGGTGGATGAATGTTGAACGGGTAGCTAGCTGTTGACAACAGATATCCGGGTGGATGAATGTTGAACGGGTAGCTAGCTGTTGACAACAGATATCCGGGTGGATGAATGTTGAACGGGTAGCTAGCTGTTGACAACAGATATCCGGGTGGATGAATGTTGAACGGGTAGCTAGCTGTTGACAACAGATATCCGGGTGGATGAATGTTGAACGGGTAGCTAGCTGTTGACAACAGATATCCGGGTGGATGAATGTTGAACGGGTAGCTAGCTGTTGACAACAGATATCCGGGTGGATGAATGTTGAACGGGTAGCTAGCTGTTGACAACAGATATCCGGGTGGATGAATGTTGAACGGGTAGCTAGCTGTTGACAACAGATATCCAGGTGTTCTGTAACACGTAGTAAGACTCTCTGTCTAATATTTCTGACATCGTCATGGCAGCGTTCCAGAAAGGTTTTGGGAATTACTATTTTCTCTCTTCCCATTTCTGTCAGGCTTTTGTAGTTTGGTTTCAATGTAAAGTTGTACAGTACGAGAGAGAACACATCTCTTTTCTTTTTGGTTCTTCCTCCTTCACGATGCCAAAGCTTTATGGGAAAGTGTCTCTGTCGTGGGTCCTTTGAGAAAAGCCCTAAATGCTGTTTGAGTGATTTGTGGTCAAAATCACCCCTTGTGAAATACCAACCTAAAATTTGCCCCCGATGGTCTGTTCACTGGTGGTCGTTTTACAAATTCAGTTAAAAAAATTATGTTATGGCCGCTGAGAGTGGATCTGTATTTAAAGCCACTGTAATTGAACCTGCTTAGTCAGACAAACCCTTTTGAAGATTTAGTTGCAGTTACTCCACATTTGAACCACAAACGAACCAGAACATGAGAAATGGTCCCATTCTTTTCCAGCCTGTAAATGTTGTATTATTGTGTGATTTTTACAAACTTATTTTGAAGTATAACCTACTCTACATTCAACTTCATGACTAATAAGCTGATTGAAATGTCTTACATTAGCTTAATTGTTGTTGTTTTTCTCCTGTTTTGTATAAACCAGGGCCTTGGCCTTGTTATCACGTATAACGACTGTGCAAGATTCACTTCTCAGTAGGGGGATTGAAGTGTGGGCCGATGACTCAATAATACACGCCTTCTGGGAGTACTTTAAAGTCCAAAAGTTATGGGCAGAGTTAGAAAGCTGACTGTCAGATATAAGTTTACTTTTAATCTGTCTATCTGCATATTTTAAAAATAAAATAAAAAGTATAGTAAAATGTTTGAAAAATAGAAGTGTGGGCGGAGTATTTATTTACATGGATGGAAATATATTAAACAGAGGAAGCGGGGTCACATCTGCCTGTAGAAGAAGCAGCAGTGGGCTGACACCCCTATTTTTGTTGGTTATGTTGTCGTAGTGTCTAGGGGGGCATATTTGAGAGGGAATACAGTCATGGGTTATGGGGGAAGGAATGCTGTCACCTCCAGGTAGGTGTTTGTCCCCCTGTGTGCTGAAGGTGTCAGGTTCTTGTTCAGTTCTGGCATTTAGGTCCCAACAGACTAGTACATGTCCCTGAGGCTGGAAATAGTTGATCTCCCCCTCTAGGATGGAGAAGCTGTCATTGTTAAAGTATGGGGATTCTATTGGGGGGAGATAGTAGGTAGCACACATGAGGACATTCATTTTCTTATTAATTTCTAGCCAGATGTAAAATGTTCCTGTTTTGATTAATTTAATAGAGTGAGTTAGGTCTGCTCTATACCAAATGAGCATACCCCCTGAGTCTCTTCCCTGTTTCACACCTGGTAGTTTGGTGGATGAGACTACCAGCTCTCTGTTACCTAGAGGGCAACCGGTGGGTCCGTCTCCTTTATACCATGTTTCTTGTAGAATGACAATGTCTGTATTTCCGATTTCTTTGAAGTCCAGGTTCCTGCTCTTTAGGCCAAAGGCAGATGACCTCAGACCTTGTATATTCCAGGATGAGATGGTTAAAGCTTCGTGTTCCATAGTGTCTAGTGTTGTTTTTGTGTGGTTTAGGCCCGGACCATCACAGTAGGTGTGAGCAGAACATGTTGAGTGTCTGATACACACAGTACGTCTTAGGTTGCAGGATGGGATTGATTGCACCTGTGGGAAAAGAAGGATTGTTTTTTGTTAGTTTAAAAAAAAAAAACTATTGATAAGCTTTTGTCAGCCTAAATGGATAATTCAGTCAGATAAATGCTGCCTACTCCTGACGTTGAACCTCTGTAATTAGTTTGTTTGATGGATCGTACTCGAGCCTCGACACATGAAAACACGAACTAGATTTTCTCTGCCACCACAGTGGACACATTGGGGTCGGGCACAAACATGATTTGTTTTTTCCTGACCAAGTGAGCCCATGTCTCCTGTAGTCAACAGAGGGAGCAGGATGGTTGGAGAGGACAGCAGGATATCAATCTACCTGGACAAATATCTTGTCACCTGTTGACTGTTACCCATCACGGTACTCCAGTTGAAGAGTGTGGGAACGGATGCGGATCATACCATATTCCGATCATCCCTTTTTGAAACCGGACATATTCCGATCATCCCTTTTGAAACCGGACATATTCAGATCATCCCTTTTTGAAACCGGACATATTCCGATCATCCCTTTTTGAAACCGGACATATTCAGATCATCCCTTTTTGAAACCGGACATATTCCGATCATCCCTTTTTGAAACCGGACATATTCAGATCATCCCTTTTGAAACCGGACATATTCCGATCATCCCTTTTTGAAACCGGACATATTCAGATCATCCCTTTTTGACACCGGACATATTCAGATCATCCCTTTTTGAAACCGGACATATTCCGATCATCCCTTTTTGAAACCGGACATATTCCGATCATCCCTTTTTGACACCGGACATATTCAGATCATCCCTTTTGAAACCGGACATATTCCGATCATCCCTTTTTGAAACCGGACATATTCCGATCATCCCTTTTTGAAACCGGACATATTCAGATCATCCCTTTTGAAACCGGACATATTCCGATCATCCCTTTTTGAAACCGGACATATTCCGATCATCCCTTTTTGACACCGGACATATTCAGATCATCCCTTTTTGAAACCGGACATATTCCGATCATCCCTTTTTGAAACCGGACATATTCAGATCATCCCTTTTGAAACCGGACATATTCCGATCATCCCTTTTTGAAACCGGACATATTCCGATCATCCCTTTTGAAACCGGACATATTCCGATCATCCCTTTTTGAAACCGGACATATTCCGATCATCCCTTTTTGAAACCGGACATATTCAGATCATCCCTTTTGAAACCGGACATATTCCGATCATCCCTTTTTGAAACCGGACATATTCAGATCATCCCTTTTTGACACCGGACATATTCAGATCATCCCTTTTTGACACCGGACATATTCCGATCATCCCTTTTGAAACCGGACATATTCCGATCATCCCTTTTTGAAACCGGACATATTCCGATCATCCCTTTTTGACACCGGACATATTCCGATCATCCCTTTTTGAAACCGGACATATTCCGATCATCCCTTTTTGAAACCGGACATATTTTAGGTATTTGCAACACAGTTCTTTGTTTCTCCTGTTTTTAAAGCTAGAATCTGTACTGATGAAACTACCACATCCGTTTGTGAAGTTACATTAACAACAAAGTAACAAACAGTTTCTGCTTCATTTTATGCAGATCTCAGCTTTAACAATCATTTAATATCTTCATAACTATTATGTATGGACAAGGACGGTATAACATCTATTTACACAATCATACATTTACTACCGAAAACAAAGGATGGTCAATTTGACTCTTAGATTACGTTCAACGGAACCCTCCCTTCAACCCACATATAACTTCCTGTATGCCTCCCATCTTGGATTAATGCCCCGGTCGTTGGCTATCGGAAACTCACAATCTCAGAGTTAAAATGAATGTAAGTCATTTGCGTAGAGCTTCTGATTTCATTTCCAAGTGAGAAACTAAGGATCATCTTTCTACAAATTACCATGTTGGACGATTTCCAGTTCCGACTAGAACCTTAACGCGGCATAAGGATTTGAAACCAAGATGGCAAATGTAATGAAGAGACCCCTCCAATCTGCCACTCCCAGCCGAATGCTGGATCAAAGTACCAGGACCAGGCAGAATGAATCTGACACCCTGCACTATGTGCCAACATGCATGACGGGAGCCAGGAAGGGCCAATCTTTGCCTTAAACTCTAAATACACGCGAGTAAATGGAGTCTGCTAGCCAAACAGTAGCTAGTGGTTAGATCATTCAGTGGGATGTTATGTGTCCGGTATGGTTGTAACGTATACTCCTGAAGTCAGGAAGCAGGTGCAGAAGGTGAGTTTAATAATAATCATGAAGGGTGGTGATGGTCCAGGTTTGCATAACGATGGGGAGCAGGTGTGCACAATGACGGTTGCCAGGTGTGCGGAATGTGGGTTGCCAGGACGGGTGGCTAATAGACTGGGAACGTTGAGTGCCGGAGTAGGAGACAATAGTAAGGAAGTGATGTTAGTATGTTACTGCGTACAGTACATTGTGTCTCTTAACTTGGTGCTCAAGTGTGGTTATGATGTCCAGAATAATTAGCCTTGTTTACATGTAGTGAGAGAGGAGGCACGCTGTGAAGAACTCATAGCTGGTTATCGTCAGGCAGACCTGAAGACTGGAGAGACTGGTGGGAGAACTGGTTATCGTCAGGCAGACCTGAAGACTGGAGAGACTGGTGGGAGAACTGGGAGCTGTCATACGAAACCACTCAGTGTTGCTGTTAAGTGAAAGAAGGGGGATCCTTGTTTGAAGTCGACGTAAACAAAACATGAACATACTGAGTGTGGAGGGTGGCTGGGACAAACCGTACAGCGTCTGACCAAGATCTCTCCTTCCCGGGGGACCCAAATGAGAACTTGGTTTGGTGTAGGAAGGGAGGGAGGGAGGAGGAGATGGAGTGGGTACCCGAGTGGGGATAGAGTGAGGAAACTGCCAAAGCTTCGGCCCCAACTTTTAACAACAAACCCATCTCCTGTCTGAATATCTTCTTCTGGAGGGAACAATACCTCCCAGGAGCCAATAGCAGGCGTTCTCCCAGGAGCCAATAGCAGGCGTTCTCCCAGGAGCCAATAGCAGGCGTTCTCCCAGGAGCCAATAGCAGGCGTTCTCCCAGGAGCCAATAGCAGGCGTTCTCCCAGGAGCCAATAGCAGGCGTTCTCCCAGGAGCCAATAGCAGGTGTTCTCCCAGGAGCCAATAGCAGGTGTTCTCCCAGGAGCCAATAGCAGGTGTTCTCCCAGGAGCCAATAGGAGGTGTTCTCCATGGAGCCAATAGAAGGTTTATACTCAATAGCAGGTATATACCCAGCCCTGCTCAGCCTAACCCAGCCCTGCTCAGCCTAACCCAGCCCAGCCCTGCTCAGCGTAACCCTGCCCAACCCAGGCTAACCCAACCCAGGCTAACCCAACCCTGCCTAACCCTGCCCAGCCCAACCCAGCCATGCCTTGCCCTGCCCAGTCCAACCTAAACCAGCTCCACCCAGCCTATCCCAGCCCAGCCTATCCCATCCCCCCTCTGCCCAGCCCAGCCTATCCCATCCCCCCTCTGCCCAGCCCAGCCTATCCCAGCCCCCCTCTGCCCTGCCCAGCCCAGCCTATCCCAGCCCCCCTCTGCCCAGCCCAGAAAGAGAGAAAAAAAGCCCAAACAGAAAATCCATGGACAACTTTACCAATGATCATGTTGTTCAACACATCTCACTGGTGTGGTCCACCCTCCCATGAACTGCAACTCCTCTTCACTGTCAGTAATGAGAGCTAATAGCATTTGAGCGGGTCAAGGAAAAAGTCAACCGTCCAAGCCTCCCATCCAAACGCCATTCGTTCAGGATTAGGATGCTAGCGAAGCTGAACAAAGTCCTCTTATCCTCGATGCTAGGTTAAAGTTTGCCTCCATTCTCCCTACTGAAAGGTGTGCTGAAGAGCCTGTCCAGTTAGCCCATTCTGGAAAGCCTCCAGCTCCCTGGGCTGGTGGAACTATCTAGACAATGCTAAACAGGGCAGCAGCGCTGAGCGGGCCGCTAGTCTCGGTCTCAGCTATCTGGCTAATACCAGCCTATCTTGGTTATCAGCAAGGTTTCAGAGTAGCTCACAAACAGGAGTAGAGGAAGGGGAGTAGGAGAGGAGGGGGAGTAAAGTAGGAGTGGACTAGAGGAGGTAGAGGTAGACTATAGGGGGAGTAGACTAGAGGGGGAGTAGACTAGAGGGGGAGTAGAGGTAGAGGAGGGGGAGTAGAGGAGGGGGAGTAGAGGTAGAGGAGGGGTTCAGGAGAAAAAGGTTGCCTGTCTTCGCTCAGTGTAACAGACAGTGCAGAAATGAAAAGGAGGAAAAGCAGCAGCTCATTGATATACACTGCTCAAAAAAATAAAGGGAACACTTAAACAACACAATGTAACTCCAAGTCAATCACACTTCTGTGAAATCAAACTGTCCACTTAGGAAGCAACACTGATTGACAATAAATTTCACATGCTGTTGTGCAAATGGAATAGACAAAAGGTGGAAATTATAGGCAATTAGCAAGACACCCCCAATAAAGGAGTGATTCTGCAGGTGGTGACCACAGACCACTTCTCAGTTCCTATGCTTCCTGGCTGATGTTTTGGTCACTTTTGAATGCTGGCGGTGCTCTCACTCTAGTGGTAGCATGAGACGGAGTCTACAACCCACACAAGTGGCTCAGGTAGTGCAGCTCATCCAGGATGGCACATCAATGCGAGCTGTGGCAAGAAGGTTTGCTGTGTCTGTCAGCATAGTGTCCAGAGCATGGAGGCGCTACCAGGAGACAGGCCAGTACATCAGGAGACGTGGAGGAGGCCGTAGGAGGGCAGCAACCCAGCAGCAGGACCGCTACCTCCGCCTTTGTGCAAGGAGGAGGAGGAGGGGCACTGCCAGAGCCCTGCAAAATGACCTCCAGCAGGCCACAAATGTGCATGTGCCAGCATATGGTCTCACAAGGGCTCTGAGGATCTCATCTCGGTACCTAATGGCAGTCAGGCTACCTCTGGCGAGCACATGGAGGGCTGTGCGGCCCCACAAAGAAATGCCACCCCACACCATGACTGACCCACCGCCAAACCGGTCATGCTGGAGGATGTTGCAGGCAGCAGAACGTTCTCCACGGCGTCTCCAGACTCTGTCACGTCTGTCACATGTGCTCATGTGCTCAGTGTGAACCTGCTTTCATCTGTGAAGAGCACAGGGCGCAGTGGCGAATTTGCCAATCTTGGTGTTCTCTGGCAAATGCCAAACGTCCTGCACGGTGTTGGGCTGTAAGCACAACCCCCACCTGTGGATGTCGGGCCCTCATACCACCCTCATGGAGTCTGTTTCTGACCGTTTGAGCAGACACATGCACATTTGTGGCCTGCTGAAGGTCATTTTGCAGGGCTCTGGCAGTGCCCCTCCTAATCCTCCTTGCACAAAGGCGGAGTTAGCGGTCCTGCTGCTGGGTTGTTGCCCTCCTACGGCCTCCTCCACGTCTCCTGATGTACTGGCCTGTCTCCTGGTAGCGCCTCCATGCTCTGGACACTACGCTGACAGACACAGCAAACCTTCTTGCCACAGCTCGCATTGATGTGCCATCCTGGATGAGCTGCACTACCTGAGCCACTTGTGTGGGTTGTAGACTCCGTCTCATGCTACCACTAGAGTGAGAGCACCGCCAGCATTCAAAAGTGACCAAAACATCAGCCAGGAAGCATAGGAACTGAGAAGTGGTCTGTGGTCACCACCTGCAGAATCACTCCTTTATTGGGGGTATCTTGCTAATTGCCTATAATTTCCACCTGTTGTCTATTCCATTTGCACAACAGCATGTGAAATTTATTGTCAATCAGTGTTGCTTCCTAAGTGGACAGTTTGATTTCACAGAAGTGTGATTGACTTGGAGTTACATTGTGTTGTTTAAGTGTTCCCTTTATTTTTTTGAGCAGTGTAAAAAGGACCAGGGAGAGGGATAGAGGGAGATTTGGGGGATATTTCCCAACATTGTCTTACCTTTTATGTAAGGAGTGTTCTTAGGGAATGCAAATGGCATTGTAATTAATTTGTCTGTGTGAAGTTACTATTTGAGTGGAATCACCGCTATAGGAGTCTGTGATATGGAGCCTATGGTGTGGTTGATCCATACATAGGATCACTCAGGCCTTTTGAGTAACAAAAGAGCTGTGAATGAAAGAAAGGTCTATTTTAATGCCTAACTCATTAGATAGCTGCCTATAGAGTCTGGAGAGGCTGGAAATGTATTTTCGTGTTGAGGTGCCATTTCGATAGTGAATGTGTGAATCTAACAATGTGTTTTATAATGGATCCCCCACTCACTCCCTTGCTTTCACCCTACTTCCTATCAAGAGACACAGCCAGGCTGGAATGCAGTGGTTTCCATGATGCTAATGAAGTTAAAATGTGGCAATGGGGTGCAGGCAAGGCCTCCTCTCTCACTCCTGATCCTTGACCCCAGTTAAGGCCTCCTCTCTCACTCCTGATCCTTGACCCCAGTTAAGGCCTCCTCTCTCACTCCTGATCCCTGACCCCAGGCAAGGCCTCCTCTCTCACTCCTGACCCCAGGCAAGGCCTCCTCTCTCACTCCTGATCCCTGACCCCAGGCAAGGCCTTGGATGTGGGTTTAAATGGGCAAGTTTGGGACAAAACCCAGGGGAGGGAAACCCAACATCCCTCTCTTCCTTCCTTCCTTCCTTCCTTCCTTCCTTCCTTCCTTCCTTCCTTCCTTCCTTCCTTCCTTCCTTCCTTCCTTCCTTCCTTCCTTCCTTCCTTCCTTCCTTCCTTCCTTCCTTCCTTCCTTCCTTCCTTCCTTCCTTCCTTCCTTCCTTCCTTCCTTCCTTCCTTCCTTCCTTCCTTCCTTCTCTCTCATCTCTCTCTCTCTCATCTCTCTCATCTCTCTCTCTCTCTCATCTCTCTCTCTCTCTCATCTCTCTCTCATCTCTCTCTCTCTCTCATCTCTCTCTCTCTCATCTCTCTCTCTCTCTCATCTCTCTCTCTCTCTCATCTCTCTCTCTCTCTCATCTCTCTCTCATCTCTCTCTCTCTCTCATCTCTCTCTCATCTCTCTCTCTCTATCTCCTTCCTTCTGTGAGCTGGCGTTGTGATTTATTGTTCCATTAATGCTTCATGTGGCAGGCAGGCCCACAAGGAGACAGGCCCCACTGTTTGCAAATGGCCTCTGAGACAAAAGGGAAGCTTTTCCCACTCAAACAGACTCCTCAGCAAACTGATGAGTTTCCTGCATAATGAAAACAAATGACTTCCCTGCAGATAGCGTGCTATAGCTGTTGTTTTGTTGTTTCTCCTTTTACCAAATCTCATAGTTGTTATGCTCTAAATGTTTGCACAGTGAGTGAAACTAAGCAAATCTTTCTGTTCCAGTAGTCTTGTTTTCATGGTGAAACTCTTCCTCTCATCCATTGTGATCTAAGCCCCCCCGGTCGGTGGCTGCAACAGATAGAGGTCTATTCCCCCTATACTGGGGAGAAGTGTGTGTAGCCTGAGGTCCCTGGTGGGAACAGGGCTCTACCCCATTGTGCTCCTCTCTAACAGGGAGGCGCAGGGTTTGTGCTCCTCTCTAACAGGGAGGCGCAGGGTTTGTGCTCCTCTCTAACAGGGAGGCGCAGGGTTAAACCGCCAGCCTCTGTATATTGTCCTGTTGAGCCTATGGACTCAATGTAATGTCCTGTTAATTAGCTTAATCTAGGATGCCGTGGACGTAATGTTCAAGCAACATGACGCATTATGGGGCATTACGAGTCTCCCTCCATCCCTCTTCTAGAGAAGGAAGAGCCTCTGTCTCGTGGGGCATAAGCAGGGTAACCAGGGACGACCCTGATCCCCTTTACCATAAGCAGGGTAACCAGGGGCGACCCTGATCCCCTTTACCATAAGCAGGGTAACCAGGGGCGACCCTGATCCCCTTTACCATGAGCAGGGTAACCTGGGACGACCCTGATCCCCTTTACCATGAGCAGGGTAACCAGGGACGACCCTGATCCACTTTACCATAAGCAGGGTAACCAGGGACGACCCTGATCCACTTTACCATAAGCAGGGTAACCAGGGACGACCCTGATCCACTTTACCATAAGCAGGGTAACCAGGGACAACCCTGATCCCCTTTACCATGAGCAGGGTAACCAGGGGCGACCCTGATCCCCTTTACCATGAGCAGGGTAACCTGGGACGACCCTGATCCCCTTTACCATGAGCAGGGTAACCAGGGGCGACCCTGATCCCCTTTACCATGAGCAGGGTAACCTGGGACGACCCTGATCCCCTTTACCATGAGCAGGGTAACCAGGGGCGACCCTGATCCCCTTTACCATGAGCAGGGTAACCTGGGACGACCCTGATCCCCTTTACCATGAGCAGGGTAACCTGGGACGACCCTGATCCCATGAGCAGGGTAACCTGGGACGACCCTGATCCCCTTTACCATGAGCAGGGTAACCAGGGGCGACCCTGATCCCCTTTACCATGAGCAGGGTAACCTGGGACGACCCTGATCCCCTTTACCATGAGCAGGGTAACCAGGGACGACCCTGATCCACTTTACCATAAGCAGGGTAACCAGGGACAACCCTGATCCCCTTTACCATAAGCAGGGTAATCCAGGGACCACTGTCAGCACAAATGTGGCTTTGACAGGCCTGTGTGTTGGTGTGTGTGTGTGTGTGTGTGTGGTGTGTGTGTGTGTGTTGGTGTTAACTCTGACCTTCTCTGTGGCTCTCAGTTTCACTGGGTTCTGGGTAAAAACAGTTACGGGTGCGTCCTACTAGGCTGTCAGACGGTGTTACTATCCTATTCACTGGCCTGCAGTGGTGAATGAAAACCGTTGAGGGAGTTGTACAAGCATCTGGACACTGTTAGATCATTCTGTCCTCCCATTCAGCTGCCTTTTAATGAGCTCATCCTCTAACTATGTGATGTGTACAATATCAAGCTGGTTGAATACTAAAGTAGTCTTGTTCTTATCATCGATAGAGCCAGGCAGCGCTGTAGCATTAGCATAACGGTCTGTTCTGGATGTGTGTACACACTACTACACATACAGGATATCTAACTGACTAACCACTGATTACAGAAAGACCACACCAGGTCATGTGTATTTATGCATTAGTTATCAGGTAGTCACATTTACGGTCTCCACTGAGTTTGCTAAGGCCTCTAAAATCACAAATGTGTGTGTACTTAATGGTCTGGTGGCCAAGCACATACCCTTCTATGTAGTCACAAAGCAACTGTCTCTCAAATTAGTATGATTTATTTAACCCTTATCTTACCAGGTAAGTTGACTGAGAACACGTTCTCATTTACAGCAACGACCTGGGGAATAGTTACAGGGGAGAGGAGGGGGGATAAATGAGCCAATTAGAAGCTGGGGTTGATAAGGTAGCCATGATGGTATGTGGGTCAGATTGGGAATTTAGCCAGGACACCAGGGTTAACACCCCTACTCTTATGATAAGTGCCATGGGATCTTTAGTGACCACAGAGAGTCAGAACACCCGTGTAACAACCCATCCGAAAGACGGTACCCTACACAGGGCAATGTCCCCAATCACTGCCCTGGGGCATTGGGATTTATTTGGGGACCAGAGGAAAGAGTGCCTCCTACTGGTCCTCCAACACCATTTCCAGCAGCATCTGGTCTCCCATCTAGCAGTGGGATGCAGGGTGTCTCCTCTCTCGCTCTCTCTCTCTCTCTCTCTCCATCTCTCGGTGTCTCCTCTCTCTCCTTTCTCTCCACTCAGTCTCCTCTCCAATCTCTATTTCTCTCTCTCTCTCTCTTCCTTTGTGATATTTTTCCTTCCAGAGAATAGCGGTGAATAGACAGTATACACTGTATATAGAGAGAGATTGGAGAGGAGACAGAGTGGAGAGAAAGGAGAGAGAGGAGACAGAGTGGAGAGATACAGTGCCCTCAAAGTATTCAGACCCCTTGAATTTTTCCACATTTTGTTACATTACAGCCTTATTCTAAAATGGATTAAATAAAACAAATCCTCAGTAATCTACACACAATACCCCATAATGACAAAGTGAAAACAGGTTTTTAGAAATGTTTGCAAATTTACAAAATAAAAAAAACAGATACCTTATTTACATTAGTATTCAGACCTTTTTCTATAAGACTCAAATTTGAGCTCAGGTGCTTCCTGTTTCCATTGATCATCCTTGAGATGTTTCTACAACTTGATTGGAGTCCACCTGTTGTAAATTCAATTGATTGGACATGATTCGGAAAGGCACACACCTGTCTATATAAGGTCCCACAGTTGACAGTGCGTGTCAGAGCAAAAACCAAGCCATGAGGTTGAAGGAATTGTGAGTAGAGCTCAGAGACAGGATTGTGTCAAGGCACAGATCTGGGGAAGGGTACCAAAACATTTCTGCAGCATTGAAGGTCCAAGAACCCGGTGGGCTCCATCATTCTTAAATGGAAGATGTTTGGAACCACCAAGACTCTTCCTAAAGCTGGCCAGCTGGCCAGACTGAGAAATCGGGGGAGAAGGGCCTTGGTCAGGGAGGTGACCAAGAACCAGATGGTCACTCTGACAGACCTCTGGAGTTCCTCTGTGGAGAGGGGAGACCTTCTAGAAGAACAACCATCTCTGCAACACTCCACCAATCAGGCCTTTATGGTAGAGTGGCCAGACAGAAGCGACTCCTCAGTAAAAGACACATGACAGCCCGCTTGGAGTTTACCAAAAGGCACCTAAATGACTCTCAGATCATGACAAATAAGATTCTCTGGTCTGATGAAACCAAGATTGAACTCTTTGGCTTGAATGCCAAGCGTCACGTCTGGAGGAAACCTGGCACCATCCCTACGGTGAAGCATGGTGGTCATGCTGTGGGGATGTTTTTCAGCGGCAGGGACTGGGAGACTAGTCAGGATCGAGGGAAAAATCAACGGAGCAAAGTGCAGAGAGCTCCTTGATGAAAACCTGCTCCAGAGAGCTCAGGACCTCAGACTGGGGCAAAGGTTCACCTTCCAACAGGACAACGACCCTAAGCACACAGCCAAGACAACGCAGTAGTGGCTTCTGGACAAGTCTCTGAATGTCCTTGTGTGAACCAGTCAGAGCCCGGACTTGAACCCAATTGAACATCTCTGGAGAGACCTGAAAATAGCTGTGCAGCGACACTCCCCATCCAACCTGACAGAGCTTGAGAGGATCTGCAGAGAAGAATGGGAGATGTATTTTTTACGAATTAACAACATTTTCTAAAACTCTGTTTTCTCATCGTCATTATTTATTTTTTATTTTATTTAACCTTTATTTAACTAGGCAAGTCAGTTAAGAACAAATTCCTATTTTACCATGACTGCCTACCCCGGCCAAACCCGGACGATGCTGGGCCAATTGTTTGCCGCCCTATTGGACTCCCAATCACGGCCGGATGTGATACAGCCTGGGGTATTGTGTGTAGATTGATTGGGGAAAAAAATACATTTAATCCATTTTAGAATAAGACTGTAATGTAACAAAATGTGGAAAAAGTCAAGGGGTCTGAATACATTCCCGAATGCACTGTAAGTAGGCTCAGTCATTGTTATAATTGTAATTAAACCAAAGTGCCTTAAAAACATGTAACACATAGCCTACCAAGGTGCAGCCTGTATCCAAAACATTGGAGTTAAGTCCAGTCATCAACGGTGATGGCTTTTACCACGTTTGGTCCAGTCGTCAACGGTGATGGCCTTTACCACGTTTGGTCCAGTCATTAACGGTGATGGCCTTTACCACGTTTGGTCCAGTCATCAACGTGATGGCCTTTACCACGTTTGGTCCAGTCGTCAACGGTGATGGCCTTTACCACGTTTGGTCCAGTCATCAACGTGATGGCCTTTACCACGTTTGGTCCAGTCGTCAACGGTGATGGCCTTTACCACGTTTGGTTCAGTCGTCAACGGTGATGGCCTTTACCACGTTTGGTTCAGTCGTCAACGGTGATGGCCTTTACCACGTTTGGTTCAGTCGTCAACGTGATGGCCTTTACCACGTTTGGTCCAGTCATCAACGTGATGGCCTTTACCACGTTTGGTCCAGTCATTAACGTGATGGTCTTTACCACGTTTGGTCCAGTCATCAACGTGATGGCCTTTACCACGTTTGGTCCAGTCATCAACGTGATGGTCTTTACCACGTTTGGTCCAGTCATCAACGTGATGGTCTTTACCACGTTTGGTTCAGTCATCAACGTGATGGCCTTTACCACGTTTGGTTCAGTCGTCAACGGTGATGGCCTTTACCACGTTTGGTCCAGTTGTCAACGGTGATGGCCTTTACCACGTTTGGTCCAGTCGTCAATGGTGATGGCCTTAACCACGTTTGGTCCAGTCGTCAACCTTAACCACGTTTGGTCCAGTCGTCAACGGTGATGGCCTTTACCACGTTTGGTCCAGTCGTCAATGGTGATGGCCTTTACCACGTTTGGTCCAGTCATTAACGGTGATGGCCTTTACCACGTTTGGTCCAGTCATCAACGTGATGGCCTTTACCACGTTTGGTCCAGTCGTCAACGGTGATGGCCTTTACCACGTTTGGTTCAGTCGTCAACGGTGATGGCCTTTACCACGTTTGGTTCAGTCGTCAACGGTGATGGCCTTTACCACGTTTGGTCCAGTCGTCAACGGTGATGGCCTTTACCACGTTTGGTTCGAGCTCGTCAACGTGATGGCCTTTACCACGTTTGGTCCAGTCGTCAACGGTGATGGCCTTTACCACGTTTGGTCCAGTCGTCAACGGTGATGGCCTTTACCACGTTTGGTCCAGTCGTCAACGTGATGGCCTTTACCACGTTTGGTCCAGTCGTCAACGGTGATGGCCTTTACCACGTTTGGTCCAGTCGTCAACGGTGATGGCCTTTACCACGTTTGGTCCAGTCGTCAACGGTGATGGCCTTTACCACGTTTGGTCCAGTCGTCAACGGTGATGGCCTTTACCACGTTTGGTCCAGTCGTCAACGGTGATGGCCTTTACCACGTTTGGTCCAGTCTTCAACGGTGATGGCCTTTACCACGTTTGGTCCAGTCGTCAACGGTGATGGCCTTTACCACGTTTGGTCCAGTCGTCAACGGTGATGGCCTTTACCACGTTTGGTCCAGTCGTCAACGGTGATGGCCTTTACCACGTTTGGTCCAGTCGTCAACGGTGATGGCCTTTACCACGTTTGGTCCAGTCGTCAACGGTGATGGCCTTTACCACGTTTGGTCCAGTCGTCAACGGTGATGGCCTTTACCACGTTTGGTCCAGTCGTCAACGGTGATGGCCTTTACCACGTTTGGTCCAGTCGTCAACGGTGATGGCCTTTACGACGTTTGGTTCAGTCGTCAACGGTGATGGCCTTTACCACGTTTGGTCCAGTCGTCAACGGTGATGGCCTTTACCACGTTTGGTCCAGTCGTCAACGGTGATGACCTTTACCACGTTTGGTTCAGTCGTCAACGGTGATGGCCTTTACCACGTTTGGTTCAGTCGTCAACGGTGATGGCCTTTACCACGTTTGGTTCAGTCGTCAACGGTGATGGCCTTTACCACGTTTGGTCCAGTCGTCAACGGTGATGGCCTTTACCACGTTTGGTTCAGTCGTCAACGGTGATGGCCTTTACCACGTTTGGTCCAGTCGTCAACGGTGATGGCCTTTACCACGTTTGGTTCAGTCGTCAACGGTGATGGCCTTTACCACGTTTGGTCCAGTCGTCAACGGTGATGGCCTTTACCACGTTTGGTCCAGTCGTCAACGGTGATGGCCTTTACCACGTTTGGTCCAGTCGTCAACGGTGATGGCCTTTACCACGTTTGGTCCAGTCGTCAACGGTGATGGCCTTTACCACGTTTGGTCCAGTCGTCAACGGTGATGGCCTTTACCACGTTTGGTCCAGTCGTGGTAAAGGCCATCACCGTTGACGACTGGACCAAACGTGGTAAAGGCCATCACCGTTGACGTTTGCACCGTTATCTTCATGCACACTGGCTGCTCCTCATTCAGGCCCCAGGCGGCTAAAGTTTCTCTCAACCCCAGAGACATGTTTTCTCCCTGTGATCTTCTGGCAAGTAGCTTATGATGTCCTCAAGTACCGACCTTTCAGTTGAAACTCCTTAACAATACAGTGTACTGTCAAACTACTGTAGGGCTCTGTTGTTCTACTTGACCTTTCAACTCCCTTAATTGCGTTAGACAGTGTTGGGATGTCGACTTGGGAGAAATATCTGCGAGATGGAATCTTGTATCTCTTGTCCAGCTTGTTGATCATCTTCTTGAAGCAGTCTTTGCTGACTGTGTAAATAGGAACCAGGTCTTTGGCCTCGGTCATATCTATGTGTCTGTGGGATGTTTTTTTTACGTAGGGAGTTGCAATGAAAACACATCGGCAATCAATGCCTGCTTAACGTAGATGGCTGGTTGTCGCTGAGGGTCTTTTTTCACCTTGCGATCGTTGTAAAGTAGGGGATGGTGGTTCTTCAAATGTACTGAATAAATGTGTCGTGTTGCCTCTTGTCGTCGTCACAACTCTGAGGCACTTTTTGCACAACACTTAAATTTGGTTGACCTCGGTTCACCTGTAACCGAAATAATGCCATACCACTGAAGATGTTCCCTTCTTCGGCACCAAATGGACCTTCTCGTCAGCACGAGCAGCACTCATTTTTCCAAATCAAATCAAATTTTTCCGACCCTCACTGTGAAGCCCTTTCTCGCCTCACCAGCATCTAACTGAGCACTCTTAAGTGGGGACGATTGTGAATGGCCAGCATGTGCATGCCATGCAGAGAGTGAGAGAGCCCACTTGTGATTGGTCGGCATCCTCTGTGCATGTAGAGAGTCTAGCGCATCTCATTGTAGGAGGTACCACTGTCTAGTTTTTGTTGTATTAACAGTGTCAAAGGGAGGATATTGCACATGTCAAAATCACAATTTTGATCTGAATTCGATAAATCGTGCAGCCCTAGGACAAACGCCTGTAATAAAGTGTTACTGAGATGGGTCACTAACAGTCTTGTCTCTGTGGTAGACAATCACCTGTTCTACAGTGTTCTGAGATGAGATGGGTCACCAACAGTCTTGTCTCTGTGTCTGTTGGTCCTCCAGATCACCAGGACTGTCTTCACCAGGTGGTCCATGAGCGTCTGGGGGAGCTGCTGCGTGTGTTGAAGGCCGTCATCAACAAACACCAGACCCTCAACTCTGTGGACATCCTCAGTGCTGCAGGCACCGTCATCGCACAGGTCAAAGGTGAGCAGCACTCGCTAGGACATAGAAACACGTTTCACACACACCCCGACTCCGTGTCTCCCTATCTCCCTCTCTTACATGGCTCACACACACCCTGTCTCTTTGTCTCGGTCTCTCTGTTTCTCTATTTCTGTCTCCCTGTCTCTCTAATTCTGTCTCTCTATTTCTGTCTCCCTGACACCCTGTCTCCCTGACACCCTGTCTCCCTGTCTCCCTCCCTAACAGCTTACACTCTGTGCATTCCTAACTCCCTCAGCTGGTTAGGTCTGGAAGAAGGTCTGTGCTCAAAGCATTAACAGGGACAGCGTTTATGTCTCTGCAGCACAACTAGGGGTTGTATTTGCAGCAGGCCTTTGGGGATGAATTGACTTTAAACTTTGCTCAAATATCACCCTCAGCATGGATTCAAACCCCCGACTTATAAATACAGACCATGTATTATTGTCATTTTTTAAAATCTGAATTCCTATAGGTCGCATGATTTATGATTTATCATCAGAGTTATACAGCAAGTCACTCCATGATTTATGATCTATCATCAGAGTTTACGCAGCAATTAGTAAACATCAATTGATAATGTATTTTCAGATATGTGAGAGTAGCCAGATCCATGTAGCTAGCTAGCTAAGTAAACAACATGTCATTTAGATTGCTTCATCAGAGATTTTTATTTATTTATTTAATAATAATATTATTTAACTAGGTAAGTCAGTTAAGAACAAATTCTTATTAACAATGAGCCTACACGATGCTGGGCCAATTGTGCGCCGCCCTATGGGACTCCCAATCACGGCCGGTTGTGATACAGCCTGGAATCGAACCAGGGTGTCTGTAGTGACACCTCTAGCACTGAGATGCAGTGCCTTAGACCACTGCGCCACACGGAAGCCCCGAGTTTAGTGTTTTGGAAAGAGCTTGAAATGGGCAAGTCCTCGTCCTGGTAAAGTTGTCAGTCAGACTACTGTCATCGCCACTATAGATGACAAGCAAATCAAAAAATATCTGGAAAGAGGCCTCTAGTTTATCCTCCTGAAAGTTAGCTTGTTAACTAACTATATTGACGCGGTCCGTCAATCAATGTAGCCTATCATGTCTGTCAGCAGCAATCGCGATTAAACACTATTTAAAAACAATGTTGAAGAGGGATAATGTTAGCTAACTTCGCTAGGTAGACATACGTTGGTTGGAGAAAAAAGTACATTTGGTCTACTTACCGCTATGTTTAGCCAACTGTTCAGAGTTTCTACCGATAGCTTACAAAGTAAACATTATCAACTAACAGTAACCTTACATCGGCAAATGTGCCCTTCTGCTGCTTGTCAGGCAGAACCCACCAAGGATGGGAACTTAACCTAAACTACTTATACTAGTCAGGCAGAGCCCACCAAGGATGGGAACTTAACCTAAACTACTTATACTTGTCAGGCAGAGCCCACCAAGGATGGGAACTTAACCTAAACCACTTATAGTAGTCAGGCAGAGCCCACCAAGGATGGGAACTTAACCTAAACCACTTATAGTAGTCAGGTAGAGCCCACCAAGGATGGGAACTTAACCTAAACCACTTATAGTAGTCAGGCAGAGCCCACCAAGGACGGGAACTTAACCTAAACCACTTATAGTAGTCAGGCAGAGCCCACCAAGGATGGGAACTTAACCTAAACCACTTATACTAGTCAGGCAGAGCCCACCAAGGACGGGAACTTAACCTAAACCACTTATAGTAGTCAGGCAGAGCCCACCAAGGATGGGAACTTAACCTAAACCACTTATAGTAGTCAGGCAGAGCCCACCAAGGATGGGAACTTAACCTAAACTACTTATACTAGTCAGGCAGAGCCCACCAAGGATGGGAACTTAACCTAAACTACTTATACTAGTCAGGCAGAGCCCACCAAGGATGGGAACTTAACCTAAACCACTTATAGTAGTCAGGAAGAGCCCACCAAGGATGGGAACTTAACCTAAACCACTTATAGTAGTCAGGTAGAGCCCACCAAGGATGGGAACTTAACCTAAACCACTTATAGTAGTCAGGCAGAGTCCACGAAGGACGGGAACTTAACCTAAACCACTTATAGTAGTCAGGCAGAGCCCACCAAGGATGGGAACTTAACCTAAACCACTTATACTAGTCAGGCAGAGCCCACCAAGGACGGGAACTTAACCTAAACTACTTATACTAGTCAGGCAGAGCCCACCAAGGATGGGAACTTAACCTAAACCACTTATACTAGTCAGGCAGAGCCCACCAAGGATGGGAACTTAACCTAAACCACTTATACTAGTCAGGCAGAGCCCCACCAAGGATGGGAACTTAACCTAAACCACTTATACTAGTCAGGCAGAGCCCACCAAGGATGGGAACTTAACCTAAACCACTTATACTAGTCAGGCAGAGCCCCACCAAGGATGGGAACTTAACCTAAAATACTTATACTAGTCAGGCAGAGCCCACCAAGGATGGGAACTTAACCTAAACTACTTATACTAGTCAGGCAGAGCCCACCAATGATGGGAACTTAACCTAAACTACTTATACTAGTCAGGCAGAGCCCACCAAGGACGGGAACTTAACCTAAACCACTTATACTAGTCAGGCAGAGCCCACCAAGGATGGGAACTTAACCTAAACCACTTATACTAGTCAGGCAGAGCCCCACCAAGGATGGGAACTTAACCTAAAATACTTATACTAGTCAGGCAGAGCACACCAAGGATGGGAACTTAACCTAAACTACTTATAGTAGTCAGGCAGAGCCCACCAAGGACGGGAACTTAACCTAAACCACTTATACTAGTCAGGCAGAGCCCCACCAAGGATGGGAACTTAACCTAAACCACTTATACTAGTCAGGCAGAGCCCACCAAGGATGGGAACTTAACCTAAACCACTTATACTAGTCAGGCAGAGCCCCACCAAGGATGGGAACTTAACCTAAACCACTTATACTAGTCAGGCAGAGCCCACCAAGGATGGGAACTTAACCTAAACCACTTATACTAGTCAGGCAGAGCCCACCAAGGATGGGAACTTAACCTAAACCACTTATACTAGTCAGGCAGAGCCCACCAAGGACGGGAACTTAACCTAAACCACTTATACTAGTCAGGCAGAGCCCACCAAGGATGGGAACTTAACCTAAACCACTTATACTAGTCAGGCAGAGCCCACCAAGGATGGGAACTTAACCTAAACCACTTATACTAGTCAGGCAGAGCCCACCAAGGATGGGAACTTAACCTAAACCACTTATACTAGTCAGGCAGAGCCCACCAAGGATGGGAACTTAACCTAAACCACTTATACTAGTCAGGCAGAGCCCACCAAGCACGGGAACTTAACCTAAACTACTTATACTAGTCAGGCAGAGCCCACCAAGGATGGGAACTTAACCTAAACTACTTATACTAGTCAGGCAGAGCCCACCAAGGATGGGAACTTAACCTAAACCACTTATACTAGTCAGGCAGAGCCCACCAAGGATGGGAACTTAACCTAAACCACTTATAGTAGTCAGCTACTGTATATCACTCAAATATCCAATTAATGGTGACCAATATTGAGCGATATTGCGAGGCTACCTTCACATATCTGAAATTATATGATCAATTGATGATTACTGATAGATCATAAATGATGCAGTTACTTCCTGTATAACTCTGATGATAGATCATATAGTATGCAGTGACTTTCTGTATAACTCTGATGATAGATCATATATCATACAGTTACTTCCTGTATAACTCTGATGATAGATCATATATCATACAGTTACTTCCTGTATAACTCTGATGATAGATCATATATCATACAGTTACTTCCTGTATAACTCTGATGATAGATCATATAGTATGCAGTGACTTCCTGTATAACTCTGATGATAGATCATATATCATACAGTTACTTCCTGTATAACTCTGATGATAGATCATATATCATACAGTTACTTCCTGTATAACTCTGATAGATCATATATCATACAGTCACTTCCTGTATAACTCTGATGATAGATCATATAGTATGCAGTGACTTTCTGTATTACTCTGATAGATCATATATCATACAGTTACTTCCTGTATAACTCTGATGATAGATCATATAGTATGCAGTGACTTCCTGTATAACTCTGATGATAGATCATATATCATACAGTTACTTCCTGTATAACTCTGATGATAGATCATATATCATACAGTTACTTCCTGTATAACTCTGATAGATCATATATCATACAGTCACTTCCTGTATAACTCTGATGATAGATCATATAGTATGCAGTGACTTTCTGTATTACTCTGATAGATCATATATCATACAGTTACTTCCTGTATAACTCTGATGATAGATCATATATCATACATTCACTTCCTGTATAACTCTGATGATAGATCATATAGTATGCAGTGACTTTCTGTATAACTCTGATAGATCATATAGTATGCAGTGACTTTCTGTATAACTCTGATAGACCTACATGTGGATTAATAGGACATTTTGTAGTTCTGACTCTGCTCTTCAGTAGGTGATGGTATTACAACCAAAGAGTGTGTGTATATATATATATATATATATATATATATATATATATATATATATATATATATTTTAACAATGCCTTGAAAAACGGCACGCAGTTGTCATTAGTTTTAGCGGAGCTGCGGGTTTCCTTGCCCCCCCAGCAGGCAAACCGAACGCCCCGCACCTTAATTTGACATTAAATTTGTGACCTATTGAATCCACCCATACGGGGAAAAAAACATAATAAAAAATATTTTAAATGTATATTAGTGTGTGACATACATTTGTAATTGTATTTGGAATACATACATTTGCATGGAAATATATTATTTGGCCATAAAAAAAATAAGAAGAATGTTCACATATTTTTGTGTTTGGAGGGAAAAGAGTTTGTTTGACTCAAATAATGAAGTCTTTGTGCTTTGTCTTTCTGTCCTGATGGAACATGAAGACTCCCACTCCTCTCCTTCCTTTCTCCCAGAGATTATGATCAGCCATGGAGGGCAATTCTTCACTTGGCCTGTGCACAAGAATCTCAGTGTAGAGTATACCTTGGCCCAATTTACATTGCAAAGCAGACTGGTTTGGCAGCATTCTTTTGGCAGAGCAAAGTACGGTGACACTCTGACCTGGAGAAAAAAAATGGCTATGGAGGTGTGTGTGTGTGTGTGTGTGTCCATGCAAAGTGCATGGTTGTATGTGCATGATGGGTTTTTGTCTGTTTACTTTGTGTGTGTGTGTGCTTGCGTGTGTGTGTGTGCGCTTGCGTGCGTGTTATCAATATCTCCTTTTCCTTCCACTCTAAATGTATTCTTATTGAACCCAAGTGGATCCCAAGGCTTGGTTTACACTACAGTATGCAGCCTGGGTTCATTTCAAGCAGAACTGAAGGAACTATTGTGTGTAGGCAGGACAGAGACAGAGTGAACGTTAGGACCGAGTTTGGGAAACCCTGCTGTACGTAGTTATAACGAGGCCAGTAAAGATGTGGTTACAATGAGAAAATGAATTAAATGTATACAAAGAGAATACGTAGTCCGTTATGCAAAGTCTAGTATCACCCATGCAGCTAAGATAGGTCCTTCTCAGATACCTTATCACATAACATCTATCATCATGGCCTGAATGAAGCATCTATCATCATGACCTGAATGAAGCATCTATCATCATGACCTGAATGAAGAATCTATCATCATGGCCTGAATGAAGCATCTATCATCATGGCCTGAATGAAGCATCTATCATCATGACCTGAATGAAGCATCTATCATCATGACCTGAATGAAGCATCTATCATCATGACCTGAATGAAGCATCTATCATCATGACCTGAATGAAGCATCTATCATCATGACCTGAATGAAGAATCTATCATCATGGCCTGAATGAAGCATCTATCATCATGACCTGAATGAAGCATCTATCATCATGACCTGAATGAAGCATCTATCATCATGACCTGAATGAAGCATCTATCATCATGACCTGAATGAAGCACCTATCATCATGACCTGAATGAAGCATCTATCATCATGACCTGAATGAAGCATCTATCATCATGACCTGAATGAAGCATCTATCATCATGACCTGAATGAAGCATCTATCATCATGACCTGAATGAAGCATCTATCATCATGACCTGAATGAAGCATCTATCATCATGACCTGAATGAAGCATCTATCATCATGACCTGAATGAAGCATCTATCATCATGGCCTGAATGAAGCATCTATCATCATGACCTGAATGAAGCATCACAATCCCATGATGCCCCCTCTGTCCAGATGCCCCCTCTGTCCAGATGCCCTCTCTGTCCAGATGCCCCCTCTGTCCAGATGCCCCCTCTGTCCAGATGCCCCCTCTGTCCAGATGCCCCCTCTGTCCAGATGCCCCCTCTGTCCAGATGCCCCCTCTGTCCAGATGCCCCGCTGTCCAGATGGCCCCTCTGTCCAGATGGCCCCTCTGTCCAGATACCCCCTCTGTCCAGATGGCCCCTCTGTCCAGATGCCCCCTCTGTCCAGATGCCCCCTTTGTCCAGATGCCCCCTCTGTCCAGATGCCCCCTCTGTCCAGATGCCCCCTCTGTCCAGATGCCCCCTCTGTCCAGATGCCCCCTCTGTCCAGATGCCCCCTCTGTCCAGATGCCCCCTCTGTCCAGATGCCCCCTCTGTCCAGATGCCCCCTCTGTCCAGATGGCCCCTCTGTCCAGATGGCCCCTCTGTCCAGATACCCCCTCTGTCCAGATTCCCCCTCTGTCCAGATGCAGATACCCCCTCTGTCCAGATACCCCCTCTGTCCAGATTCCCCCTCTGTCCAGATTCCCCCTCTGTCCAGCTTCCCCCTCTGTCCAGATTCCCCCTCTGTCCAGATGCCCCCTCTGTCCAGATGCCCCCTCTCCAGATGCCCCCCTGTCCAGATGCCCCCCTGTCCAGATGCCCCTCTGTCCAGATGCCCCTCTGTCCAGATGCCCCTCTGTCCAGATGCCCCTCTGTCCAGATGCCCCTCTGTCCAGATGCCCCCTCTGTCCAGATGCCCCCTCTGTCCAGATGCCCCTCTGTCCAGATGGCCCCTCTGTCCAGATGGCCCCTCTGTCCAGATGGCCCCTCTGTCCAGATGGCCCCTCTGTCCAGCCCGACGGCTCCTATAGCCCGACGCCTCCTATAGTCCGACGCCTCCTATAGCACGACGCCTCCTATAGCCTGATGCCTCCTATAGTCTGACGCCTCCTATAGTCTGACGCCTCCTATAGCCTGACGCCTCCTATAGCCTGACGCCTCCTACGCCTCCTATAGCCCGACGCCTCCTATAGCCCGACGCCTCCTATAGCCCGACGCCTCCTATAGCCCGACGCCTCCTATAGCCCGACGCCTCCTATAGCCCGACGCCTCCTATAGCCCGACGCCTCCTATAGTCCGACGCCTCCTATAGCACGACGCCTCCTATAGCCTGATGCCTCCTATAGCCCGACGCCTCCTATAGCCCGACGCCTCCTATAGTCTGACGCCTCCTATAGCCTGACGCCTCCTATAGCCTGACGCCTCCTACGCCTCCTATAGCCCGACGCCTCCTATAGTCCGACGCCTCCTATAGCCCGACGCCTCCTATAGTCCGACGCCTCCTATAGCCCGACGACTCCTATAACCCGACGCCTCCTATAGCCCGACGCCTCCTATAGCCCGACGCCTCCTATAGCCCGACGCCTCCTATAGCCCGACGCCTCCTATAGTCTGACGCCTCCTATAGTCTGACGCCTCCTATAGCCCGACGACTCCTATAGCCCGACGCCTCCTATAGCCCGACGCCTCCTATAGCCCGACGCCTCCTATAGCCCGACGCCTCCTATAGTCTGACGCCTCCTATAGCCCGACGCCTCCTATAGCCTGACGCCTCCTATAACCCGACGCCTCCTATAGTCTGACGCCTCCTATAGTCTGACGCCTCCTATAGCCTGACGCCTCCTATAGCCCGACGCCTCCTATAGCCCGACGCCTCCTATAGCCCGACGCCTCCTATAGCCCGACGCCTCCTATAGCCCGACGCCTCCTATAGTCTGACGCCTCCTATAGTCTGACGCCTCCTATAGCCTGACGCCTCCTATAGCCTGACGCCTCCTACGCCTCCTATAGCCCGACGCCTCCTATAGCCCGACGCCTCCTATAGCCCGACGCCTCCTATAGTCCGACGCCTCCTATAGTCCGACGCCTCCTATAGTCCGACGCCTCCTATAGCCCGACGCCTCCTATAGCCCGACGCCTCCTATAGCCCGACGCCTCCTATAGCCCGACGCCTCCTATAGCCCGACGCCTCCTATAACCTGACGCCTCCTATAGTCTGATGCCTGTGTCCTGGCTAAGTCATGTGCTGTATGTTTGCTCCCATCAATATTTTTTTGTCAGCCAGTTTCCCCCTGCACCGGGCCGAGAGGTGGAATTGATTAATGTTCGTTCAGGAGTGTTGTGCTTTCAAAGTGAAAACATTGTCGTTTTAGCCTGTAACATCCACGTTTGGACTGTGGTTGGTCAGAACGAGTGCCAGCATTGTGTTCTAATGAGCTTCAGGATGTCCTGAGGAGGGGGGAGGACGTAACAGCCAGATAGACGCAGCGATAGCGTCCAATGTGATGTACAGTGAGGGGGGAAAAGTATTTGATTCCCCTGCTGATTTTGTACGTTTGCCCACTGACAAAGAAATGATCAGTCTCTAATTTTAATGGAAGGTTTATTTGAACAGTGAGAGACAGAATAACAACAAGAAAATCCAGAAAAACGCATGTCAAAAATGTTATAAATTGATTTGCATCTTAATGACGGAAATAAGTATTTGACCCCCTCTCAATCAGAAAGATTTCTGGCTCCCAGGTGTCTTTTATACAGGTAACGAGCTGAGATTAGGAGCACACTCTTAAAGGGAGTGCTCCTAATCTCAGTTTGTTACCTGTATAAAAGACACCTGTCCACAGAAGCAATCAATCAATCAGATTCCAAACTCTTCACCATGGCCAAGACCAAAGAGCTCTCCAAGGATGTCAGGGACAAGATTGTAGACCTACACAAGGCTGGAGTTGGGCTACAAGACCATCGCCAAGCAGCTTGGTGAGAAGGTGACAACAGTTGGTGCGATGTGGTGAGCTCTTGTGCTGCTGAATGTTTAAACTAATCGGAACTAAGTCTCCAACTAACTACAACATTCAACCTGGACTACCGATCGTTTAACTAGAGCGTTCAAATAACTTAGACGTGAAGGAAGACAACTCCAAAGAACTGTGTGGTAAGAAGAAGAACAAAAGGAAGTGCTTTCTAGGAATCTCTTTCCTTGGATCATTCTCTTGATCTCCTGCTCCTGGTCTCTAGACATCGCCATTGTTAGGCAGAGAGGAAGGAGAGGAGAGAGACCTCCTGGTCTCTAGACATCTCCATTGTTAGGCAGAGAGGAAGGAGGCCTCCTGCTCTAGACATCTCCATTGTTGGGCAGAGAGGAAGGAGAGGAGAGAGACCTGGTCTCTAGACATCTCCATTGTTAGGCAGAGAGGAAGGAGAGGAGAGAGACCTGGTCTCTAGACATCTCCATTGTTAGGCAGAGAGGAAGGAGAGGAGAGAGACCTCCTGGTCTCTAGACATCTCCATTGTTAGGCAGAGAGGAAGGAGGCCTCCTGCTCTAGACATCTCCATTGTTGGGCAGAGAGGAAGGAGAGGAGAGAGACCTGGTCTCTAGACATCTCCATTGTTGGGCAGAGAGGAAGGAGAGGAGAGAGACCTGGTCTCTAGACATCTCCATTGTTAGGCAGAGAGGAGAGAGACCTCCTGGTCTATAGACATCTCCATTGTTAGGCAGAGAGGAGAGAGGACGTCGACAGCCTGGGGGAATGGCGTCACTGGGATTACATACCAAGGGCACTTAGGGAGCTCCCATATAACTTTGTTCAAAAGTAGTCTACTATATAGGGAATAGGGTGCCATAGGGCTCTGGTCTAAAGTAGTGCACTATATAGGGAATAGGGTTCCATAGGGTTCTGGTCTAAAGTAGTGCACTATATAGGGAATAGGGTGCCGTTTCAGACGCGGCCCGTTTTTGCCGGACAGCGCTGCCTGCTCTGATCCTGGTTTATGTTCTCTCCTCCCCAGTGGGACTGGGACAGGAAGTGTATTGTGGAGAATGATTATAGACCTATTTACATGAGTCTTTCCCCCCCTTCTCTTGTTCTGTCATCACTCTGTTTAGACTCAAGGCAGGAAACTGTGTGCCTTTCCAGATTACACTTCAATCAAACCTCTACTCTTTTAGTAAAGTCTCATCTGTTTCAGTCAAACCTCTACTCTTTTAGTAAAGTCTCGTCTGTTTCAGTCAAACCTCTACTCTTTTAGTAAAGTCTCGTCTGTTTCAGTCAAACCTCTACTCTTTTAGTAAAGTCTCGTCTGTTTCAGTCAAACCTCTACTCTTTTAGTAAAGTCTCGTCTGTTTCAGTAAAAATCTCTGCAGTTTCAGTAAAATATATACTGATTTATTAAAATCTCTGCTTTTTCAGTCATTTCAGGCCTAACTACTCTGATTAAGTGTTTTAGGGGTTAAATGACCGTTGGTTTCTCATGACTCATGTTATGTAGACTCTCATCTTGTATTGCAACATATTTGGGTAATGATGACTTTCATGTTCGTGTTTGATATATACTGAATAAAAATATGAATACAAAATGTAAAATGTTGGTCCCATGTTTCATGAGCTGAAATAAAATATATTTTTTGTAAATACTTACAAAAACCTTATTTCTCTCAAATTTTGTGCACAAATGTCTTCCCTGTTAGTGAGCATTTGTCATTTGCCAAGAAAATCCATTCACCTGACAGGTGTGGCATATCAAGAAGCTGATTAAACAGCATGATCATTACACAGGTGCACCTTGTGCTGAGGACAATAAAAGGCCACTCTAAAATGTGAAATTTTGTCACACAACACAATGCCTCAGATGTCTCAAGTTTTTAGGGAGCGTGCAATTGGCATGGTGACTGCAGGAATGTCCACCGGAGCTGTTGCCAGAGAATTTAATGTTCATTTATCTACCATAAGCCACCTCCAATGTCATTTTAGAGAATTTGGCTGTACGTCCAGCCGGCCTCAACCACAGACCACATGTAACCACGCCAGCCCAGGACCTCCACCTCCAGCTTCTTCACCTGTGGGATCGTCTGACATGCTGACCAGCGTTGCAAAATAAATGTACACATACATGTTATTCAATCATTGCACCCACACTGCTCGCATGCGTCAGCGAGCGTCTGAATGGCCAGGGGCTAAAATAGAAATTGGTCCTGCCTCTCCCATCTCCTCATTGGTTTTTAGGAGCATATACTGATGTGCCATCTCCTCATTGGTTATACCCACGTGAGTGACTGAAAGATGAACTTTAGGTCCACACTCCAGTCGGCTGTAGTAATGCTGTAAAGTTGGTTGTAGTAATGCTGTAAAGTTGGTTGTAGTAATGCTGTAAAGTTGGTTGTAGTAATGATGTAAAGTCGGTTGTAGTAATGCTGTAAAGTCGGCTGTAGTAATGCTGTAAAGTTGGCTGTAGTAATGCTGTAAAGTCGGCTGTAGTAATGCTGTAAAGTCGGCTGTAGTAATGCTGTAAAGTCGGCTGTAGTAATGCTGTAAAGTTGGCTGTAGTAATGCTGTAAAGTTGGCTGTAATAATGCTGTAAAGTTGGCTGTAGTAATGCTGTAAAGTTGGCTGTAGTAATGCTGTAAAGTTGGTTGTAGTAATGCTGTAAAGTTGGCTGTAGTAATGCTGTAAAGTTGGCTGTAGTAATGCTGTAAAGTAGGTTGTAGTAATGCTGTAAAGTTGGTTGTAGTAATGCTGTAAAGTTGGTTGTAGTAATGCTGTAAAGTTGGTTGTAGTAATGCTGTAAAGTTGGCTGTAGTAATGCTGTAAAGTTGGTTGTAGTAATGCTGTAATGTTGGTTGTAGTAATGCTGTAATGTTGGTTGTAGTAATGCTGTAATGTTGGTTGTAGTAATGCTGTAATGTTGGTTGTAGTAATGCTGTAAAGTTGGTTGTAGTAATGCTGTAAAGTTGGTTGTAGTAATGCTGTAAAGTCGGCTGTAGTAATGCTGTAAAGTCGGCTGTAGTAATGTTGTAAAGTCGGCTGTAGTAATGTTGTAAAGTCGGCTGTAGTAATGCTGTAAAGTCGGCTGTAGTAATGCTGTAAAGTTGGCTGTAGTAATGCTGTAAAGTCGGCTGTAGTAATGCTGTAAAGTCGGCTGTAGTAATGCTGTAAAGTTGGCTGTAGTAATGCTGTAAAGTCGGCTGTAGTAATGCTGTAAAGTCGGCTGTAGTAATGCTGTAAAGTCGGCTGTAGTAATGCTGTAAAGTTGGTTGCCAACCGCCATATAAAGTCCAAAGAAGAAAAAGAAGCCTGAAGGAAGGAGAGATGATGAGAAACAAATTCGGTTTACTGTTTTATCTGTAGATTAATTGTCTGAGTAGAGGACCTTGTGCATTTCAGGTAAAATAACAACCCAATGTTTATATACCAGGACAAATTAGCTAGGAACAGCAAGCTAGCTTGCTAAATTGCCATAAATGTTGAATACTTTTTGACCTGTCCTGAAAAAATTCATATAATTGGTTCAGAGTTTTGATATTTCAACCCACGTGTCCTGATCGCTTCTGGTGTGGGTGAACAAAATCAACATGCGTGCGATGGCCCACGCGGACGGACGCACGCGTGCAGTTTGGTCAGCATGTGACACAGCCACCCAAGACAGCTGATGAAACTGATGAATCTTTCAGTCTGTAATAAATCCCTTTTGTGGGGAAAAACTGGTGTCTCCACTCATCGCTGCGCCCATGCCCAGTCATGTGAAATCCATAGATTACGGCATAATGAATTTATTTCAATTAACTGATTTCCTTATATGAACAGTAAAATCAGTAAAATCGTAGAAATTATTGCATGTTGCGTTTTAATTTTTTTGTTCAGTATACATGTATATTTTTAACGTACATTTGACATGCGGAACATGCTGTAGATAGTATGTCACAGTTATTTAGTTTCACAGCCAAACTTTATCCCTTTTGACAGGTGTTAACTTCAAAGAAGTGAACGAAGAGAACAAGCAGAAGCTTTTTGGAGAGATTTACACTTCTATCGACACATTGGCATTCACCTTTGGAAATATGTAAGTATAATGTTGTATTAGTGATATTAGTGGTTTATTAGTGATATATTAGTATATTAGTATGTTAGTGGTATATTAGTGGTATATTAGTATATTAGTGGTTTATTAGTAATTTAGTAGTGGTTTATTAGTGATATATTAGTGGTATATTATTAGTATGTTAGTGGTATATTAGTAATATATTAATATATTAGTGATATATTACTAATATATTAGTATATTAGTGGTATATTAGTGATTTTGTGATATTAGTGATACATTTGTGATATTAGTGATATTAGTATATTAGTGATACATTTGTGATATTCGTGACATATTAGTGATTTTGTGATATTAGTGACATATTAGTGATATTAGTACATTAGTGATATATTAGTGATATTAGTACATTTGTCACGACTTCCGCTGAAGTCGGCTCCTCTCCTTGTTCGGGCGGCGTTCGGTGGTCGACGTCACCGGCTTTCTAGCCATTGCCGCTCCATTTTTCATTCATCCATTTATTTTGTCTTGTTCCCTGCACACCTGGTTTTCATTCCCCAATCACACTGCATGTATTTATTCCTCTGTTCCCCATGTCTTTGTGTGTAATTGTTTGTGTTACGGGTTAATTGTTGACGCGCCAGTCTGGTTTGCTTATACCGTGTTGTTCATGAAGATGTTTATTGTTAAACATAAATTATTGTGACTGTTTGGCACGTTTTGCACTTTTGCCTATTGGCTGGAGGTTTTGACACAGTTGCGTCCGTCTTCCTCCTGCCTCAATTAAGTGTGCGGCTGTTCACAACTCTCTGCTCTCCTGCACAAGACTTCGCTACCAGTACGCACACACCTGACAATATTGGTGATATATTAGGATATTAGTGATATATTAGTATATTAGTGATATTGGTTATATGTTAGTGGTATATTAGTGATATATTAGTGATATTAATATATTAGTAATATATTAGTGATATTAGTATATTAGTGATATATTAGTATATTAGTGGTATATTAGTGATATTGGTGATATATTAGTGATATTAGTATATTAGTGATATATTAGTATATTAGTGGTATATTACTGATATTGGTGATATATTAGTGATATATTAGTATATTAGTGATTATATTAGTGATATTGGTTATATATTAGTGGTATATTAGTGACACATTAGTTATTAGTGATATTGGTGATATATTAGTGATACATTAGTGATATTGGTGATATATTAGTGATATATTAGTGATATAAACTCAGCAGAAAAGAAACGTCCCTTTTTCAGGACCCTGTCTTTCAAAGATAATTCGTAAAACCCCAAATAACTTCACAGATCTTCATTGTAAAGGGTTTAAACACTGTTACCCAAGCTTGTTCAATGAACCATAAACAATTAATGAACATACACCTGTGGAACGGTCGTTAAGACACTAACAGCTTACAGATGGTAGGCAATTAAGGTCACAGTTATGAAAACTTAGGACACTAAAGAGGCCTTTCTACTGACTCTGAAAAACACCAAAAGAAAGATGCACAGGGTCCCTGTTCATCTGCGTGAATGTGCCTTAGGCATGCTGCAAGGAGGCATGAGGACTGCAGATGTGGCCAGGGCAATAAATTGCAATGTCCATACTGTGAGATGCCTAAGACAGCGCTACAGGGAGGCAGGATGGACAGCTGATCATCCTCGCAGTGGCAGATCACGTGTAACAACACCTGCACAGGATCGGTACATCCGAACATCACACCTGCGGGACAGGTACAGGATGGCAACAACAACTGCCCAAGTTACACCAGGAACACACAATCCCTCCATCAGTGCTCAGACTGTCCGCAATAGGCTGAGAGAGGCTAGACTGAGGGCTTGTAGGCCTGTTGTAAGGCAGGTCATCACCAGACACCACTGGCAACTACGTCTCCTATGGGCACAAACCCACCGTCGCTGGACCAGACAGGACTGGCAAAAAGTGCTCTTCACTGACAAGTCACAGTTTTGTCTCACCAGGGGTGATGGTCAGATTCGCATTTATCGTCGAAGGAATGAGCGTTACACCGAGGCCTGTACTCTGGAGCGGGATCGAGGTGGAGGGTCCGTCATGGTCTGGGGCGGTGTGTCACAGCATCATCGGACTGAGCTTGTTGTCAACAACGTAACACTGTATGATGATTGTTGAGGCTACTCCTGAAATCTCTTCTAGTGATTCCCCCAGTCTTCATGGAGGAGATTACTGAGTAGTTTGGTTCGTCAGGCTGACCCCCAGTCTTCATGGAGGAGATTACTGAGTAGTTTGGTTCATCAGACTGATCCCCAGTCTTCATGGAGGAGATTACTGAGTAGTTTGGTTCATCAGGTTGACCCCCAGTCTTCATGGAGGAGATTACTGAGTAGTTTGGTTCATCAGACTGATCCCCAGTCTTCATGGAGGAGATTACTGAGTAGTTTGGTTCGTCAGGCTGACCCCCAGTCTTCATGGAGGAGATTACTGAGTAGTTTGGTTCGTCAGGCTGACCCCCAGTCTTCATGGAGGAGATTACTGAGTAGTTTGGTTCGTCAGGCTGATCCCCAGTCTTCATGGAGGAGATTACTGAGTAGTTTGGTTCGTCAGGCTGACCCCCAGTCTTCATGGAGGAGATTACTGAGTAGTTTGGTTCATCAGGTTGACCCCCAGTCTTCATGGAGGAGATTACTGAGTAGTTTGGTTCATCAGGTTGACCCCCAGTCTTCATGGAGGAGATTACTGAGTAGTTTGGTTCATCAGGTTGACCCCCAGTCTTCGCTTGAAGTTATTGAGGGATGATGATGTTTTGGCAATGTGAAGATAAGAATTCCAGAGTATGGTACCTCTGTATCTGATAGAGAATTGACGATGTGAGCTGTGGCAGTGGGGACGGTGAAGGTTATCACAGCGTCTTGTGTTATATAGAGGAAGTAGCCCACAGCCATTGATCTAGGAACATGGCATTATGTATTTCCAAAACTTTGGTTTACTTTAATATCAGCTAGTTGGCTAGCAACCTTGCATGTTGATTTGTAACAAATTCATAAAGTATTTGCTTGGAAATTGTCTGAAATATTACATTTAAACCAATAGTCATGAGTGCAAACGATTTGGTTTAATTTGAAGTTATACTTTTGAAGTTATTCTGTTGGC
The DNA here is from genome assembly GCF_045679555.1 of Salvelinus alpinus. Taxonomy (NCBI): domain Eukaryota; kingdom Metazoa; phylum Chordata; class Actinopteri; order Salmoniformes; family Salmonidae; genus Salvelinus; species Salvelinus alpinus. Next base: position 10,430,942 of record NC_092095.1, read on the forward strand.
GTTATAGGGAATAGGTCGGCTTGCCTGGTCCTTATTATATTACATCACACTCCTGATTTTTTCCCGAATTCTGGTCGTTGTATACTAATGCAAATCCACATGTTACGTTTATGCTTCCTACCCTTTAAGAGTCATTCCCATAGTCTATGTGTGCTTTTCATTGTCGTTGTGTGTTTGTCTTTCAGAGTGTCTGACTTCCTTATGGGAGATGTAGACAATGGATCACCGCTGGTGCTGAACCCCCTGACTCTGAGAAGCAGGGTAAGACACACACACTTCCCCCTACACAACAACTGTCTGTCTGCACATTATGTATGTGTTTACAGTAAAGCCAGGTGATGCACTGTCTGAAGATGCCCCAGGATGGGGATGTCAAAGGTTATGCGGCTCTCAGGCAACACCGTAACACTGTTTGATGATTGTTGAGGCTACTCCTGAAATCTCTTCTAGTGATTCATTCATTACAGCGTGATTTAGTGTGTTGTTTCTTATTAGCCATGTCATATACAGGACCCTCCTGTACCTTATTCATCACCATCACCACGCTCTGTCTGTCTGTCTTGTTCCCAGTCGTTCGAGAACCTTTCTGTGGAGTCTGGAGGATCCGATCCAGAGAAAGATGTTCCGCCAGGTAAGATGCACTAAAACGACCATGTCACTTTACTAGTCCATCCACTTAACAACTGATAGCTCTTAACAATTAAATATGGTAGCAGGTAGCCTAGTGGTTAGAGCATTGTACTAGTAACCGAAAGGTTGCAAGATCGAGTCCCTGAGCTGACAAGGTAAAAATCTGTCGTTCTGCTCCTGAACAAGGCAGTTAACCCACTGTTCCTAGGCCGTCATTGAAAATAAGTATTATTTCTTAACTGACTTGCCTAGTTAAATAAAGGTAAAATAAAAAAAAATGTTTTACTGTATGACTGCTTGGCGCCACTCCCTTTAAAATAATTACACAATGACGTAAACCAGCCCTCCCTCAGAATGTTTTGGATTTTGTCTGTGGTGAGGTGTCAATGTGTTGAGGAGCTATTTGTCCCAGGGTTGACAGTAAAGATATACATTCACCAGCCAGTTTATTAGGTACACCATCTAGTACCTGGCCGGACTCCCCTTTGTAGTTCATATAAGGTCATCAGTCAGCCTGAGTTCTTCGGGACATGGATTCTAGAACAGCCTGAGTTCTTCAGGGCATGGATTCTAGAACAGCCTGAGTTCTTCGGGACATGGATTCTAGAACAGCCTGAGTTCTTCAGGGCATGGATTCTAGAACAGCCTGAGTTCTTCGGGGCATGGATTCTAGAACAGCCTGAGTTCTTCAGGGCATGGATTCTAGAACAGCCTGAGTTCTTCGGGACATGGATTCTAGAACAGCCTGAGTTCTTCGGGGCATGGATTCTAGAACAGCCTGAGTTCTTCGGGACATGGATTCTAGAACAGCCTGAGTTCTTCGGGGCATGGATTCTAGAACAGCCTGAGTTCTTCGGGGCATGGATTCTAGAACAGCCTGAGTTCTTCGGGACATGGATTCCACAAGTCGGAAACATTCCACAGGGATGTTGGTCCATGCTGACGCGATGGCATCACGTGGTTGCTGCAGATGGCAGTACACCACAGCCACTAGCCTGTACCGTTGACACCAGGCAGGATTGGTCCATGGATTCATGCTGCTTATGCCAAATCCTGACTATGCCATCAGCATGATGCAACAGGAACTAGGATTCGTCGGACCAGGCAATGCTTTTCCACGTACACACACACACACATACACACCACGTACACACACACACACACACACACACACACACACACACACACACACACACACACACACACACACAAAGTCATACACACTTGTACACAGGCACACAGACACACACACTCATACACACATACACACACATCTGATAGAGGGGTCTTGTCCATAGCTAGTTGCCAGTTAGCCAGTAGGTAGCGGTGCTCAGTGTCAGGCCTAGGCCAACTGACTTCTTCTTCCCCAACCCATGGCTTGTTACCGTTACCATCACAGGTCCGTCGCTGCCGGCGAGGGCGGAGGAGGTGGATGGTGTGGACGTGGCGTTGCAGCGGAGTGAAGGCGGGGTGGAGTCGGCTCTACTCTACTCCAAGGCCTGGTCCAAATACACCAAGGAGCTACTGGCCTGGGTGGATAAACGAATCAGTATGGGTCAGTCGCTCTTTCTTTCTCCCTACCCCCTCGTCTAACATACATAGGGTTCATACAGAGAAACACCTCATTATTGGTGGATCGGAGCCACAGAATTAGATCGAACACTGTTATTAGATATTATACAACTAGTATTATATGGTATCTGTATGGTCTGAGATACAGTCCTCTGACATACAGTGTTAATGCTGGGATCGGTGTATGCTGTGACACCGTTAAGGGTCTTTAAGGTTGCTAACCTTTAACTCCTTTTACCTCAGCTCGGGAAGTTTTTGTCTTAGCGTTAGTCTAGCCTTAGCTTTATTAGCTTAGTTTGTGCTAGCATTAGCCTTAGCTGTATTAGCTTAGTTTGTGCTAGCATTAGCCTTAGCTTTATTAGCTTAGTTTGTTCTAGCATTAGCCTAGCCTTAGCTTTATTAGCTTAGTTTATTCTAGCATTAGCCTAGCCTTAGCTTTATTAGCTTAGTTTATTCTAGCATTAGCCTAGCCTTAGCTTTATTAGCTTAGTTTGTTCTAGCATGAGGCTACTTGTAGACAGTAATAGATAGTTTCACACCTGTGCTATTTTGCCCCAGATAAACACAAGGACAAACTTGCATGGGTTGAATATAACTCTGATAAGGGTATTCTATGCTTTGGCAATACAGTAAACTTGAAACTTACCTAAACACAGTGTGAAGTAGAAGTGTGTTCAGTCATTTACTGTTAGCTCCTCTATTTACATGAATAGGTTACTGGGCATTTCTAGTCTCTGTCCTGTACTTAATCACTCAATGTCATCATACTACACACAGTAGCTACTTAATCATGCCGTATTGAACATGTATGGTATTTATGGCAGTCAGTGGAGGCTACTGGGGGGAGGACGGCTCAAAATAATGGCTTGGAATGGAATGGGATCAACCACATAGAAACCATGTGTTTGATGTTGTTGATACCTTTCTGCCTATTCTGCTCCAGCCATTACCACGTGCCCGTCCTCCCAAATTAAGGTGCCACCAACCTCCTCTGATGACAACCAGGCTAGCCATTCCATTCGTTCAACACTTGCACTTTAGTGGACTGTTATTTCTTGCCTTTGGGACATGTCGTAATGTTGAGTGTCTGATTCCAGATATCGAGTGTGCGAGGAGCTACGCCAAAATGGCGGAATCAGCGAAGACAATCGCAAGTCATCAGGTGATTATGATTTAAATACGTTTCTGCTCAGCTTGGTATAGTAACTATTCACCAGTCAACCGTTATCTCAAAAGATGACAGCTGTCATAACATAATAATTTTAAAGCATCTACATTGCCTCGTTTTGAATTGTGATTTGTAACTGTAGTCGTCTTCCCATCAAAAGGAGTTCATGCCATTCCGGGACATCTACATGTCTGCGTTCAAGAACGATATTGAGTACAGCCAGCTCCTACTTCACACAGCAGCTGCCCTTCAAACCAACAAATTCATGCAGGTATGTACATCTGTCTACGTGACTTTTCTACAGTATGTCATGCTTTGATCTGCATAAACCAGACTGAGGTCGTTGATGGATATGTTAGCATTGACTCACTAGAGCGTGTGTATGTGTGTGTTTTTGGGGGGGGGGGTGTTGGTTCTCTAGCCTCTCCTCGCGCGGAAGACCGAGCTGGACAAACTGAGGAAGGAGGTCAAGGAGCAGTGGCAGAGAGAACAGAAGAAAATGGTGGGTGGAACTTCAAAAGATCAATAGGTCACTTTAAAAGGAAATGGTGGATGGAACCACAATACTTCAAAAGGTCGCTAAAAGGAAATGGTGGATGGAACCACAATACTTCAAAAGGTCGCTAAAAGGAAATGGTGGATGGAACCACAATACTTCAAAAGGTAAATTTAGTTTCTAGTAGATTGACCATATGGTTCAAGTGAAAATAGCCTAATTAATGAAAGAAGCATCTAATCAACAATGGCATTATTTTCAATTAACTCTGCAACTCTTAACTTTTTTTATCTAAAAAACAAAAATGTTACCCCCTTTTTCTCCCCAATTTCGTGGTATCCAATTGTTAGTAATTACTATCTTGTCTCATCGCTACAACTACCGTACGGGCTCGGGAGAGACGAAGGTCGAAAGAGCCTGGGCGCAAACCTGCGACAGAGCCTGGGCGCAAACCCAGAATCTCTGGTGGCACAGCTAGCGCTGCGATGCAGTGCCCTAGACCACTGCGCCACCCGGGAGGCCCTTCTTTACTTTTTTTGACAACAGCCACCATTTTGACGTCAAAACATTGACAACTAATACACAAATTGACATATTGAAATAAATATATAAAGGATATTTCATGCTGAAACCCTCATATTGAACTTGTCTACTATCCAGTAACTGACCCGTATAGTGTTGAGTCATCCGCATACATAGACACACTTTTAGACACACTGGCTTTACTCAAAGAGGTCTAACAAAACAGTCCCCGCAATCATTTTATCATCAATTTCTCTCAGTCAATCATCTGTCACATTCGTTGAAATGAGTGGTCCAAGATGCAGCATGGTATGTTTCCATCCTTTAATATTGGAAATGAAAACTTCAAAGAACAAAACAAACAAACGAAACGTAAAGCTAAAAATAATGCTCACAGGCAACTAAACATAGACAAGATCCCACAAATCACAATAGGAAAATGGCTACCTAAATATGATCCCCAATCAGAGACAACGATAAACAGCTGCCTCTGATTGGCGAACCATGATCCAGTCGCCAATGCCATAGAAATGTACATTCACCCCTCATTTTGACTTAACCACACACGACTTAAATCATGTCAGCCCCAGACCGAGGTATGTAGCCAACATAGAGCAGTGGAAGAAGTCACTCTGAGTGGTCAGGCGAATGTGACACATCATCAGTCATTTGTGTAAGTCCTGATGGCTTGTATTTAGAATAATGTTTTACAGCTTTGCCATACTATATCCTGTGCTGAAAGTCTGCTTGTTCATATATTGTTATACATGATAAAGCCACATAGAGGGCCAGAGATGATTTCAGACACCTGAGATAATCTGAAGTACTTAAAAGGTCCACTAGATGTCTTGTGAGAATTTACATAAAATCTTTGAAACATACCAACATTCTGGTAGTTTACTGGTAAACTTAGGTTTCCAGTAATATCCACTCCCTATCAGTGATAGCGCTTCATCTGGAAGGCTGCACAGTTTAACACCTCTGTACAATGGACCTCAGGATGTGAGTGAGTGAGTGAGTGAGTGAGTGAGTGAGTGAGTGAGTGAGTGAGTGAGTGAGTGAGTGAGTGAGTGAGTGAGTGAGTGGGCTGGCTAATGTACAGTACCAGTCAAGAGTTTGGACACTCCTACTCATTCAAGGGTTTTTCTTTATTTTTACTATTTTCTACATTGTAGAATAATAGTGAAGACATCAAAACTATGAAATAACACATGGAATCATGGAGAAACCAAAAAAGTGTTAAAAAAACATGCTTTGCCTTGAAGACAGCTTTGCACATTCTCTGAAGCTTCATGAGGAATGGTTTTCCAACAGTCTTGAAGGAGTTCCCACATATGCTGAGCACGTGATGGCTGCTTTTCCTTCACTCTGCGGTCCTACTCATGCCAAACCATCTCAATTGGGTTGAGGTCGGGTGATTGTGGAGGCCAGGCAGCACTCCATTACTCCCCTTCTTGGTCAAGTAGCCATTACACAGCCTGGAGGTGTGTTTTGGGTCATTGTCCTGTTGAAAAACAAATGATAGTCCCACTAAGCATAAACCAGATGGGATGGTGTATCACTGCAGAATGCAGTGGTAGCCATGCTGGTTAAGTGTGCCTTGAATTCTAAATAAATCACTGACAGTGTCACCAGCAAAGCACCTCCACACCATCCACCTCCTCCTCCGTGCTTCACCGTGGGAACCACATATACGGAGATCATCCGTTCATCTACTCTGTGTCTCACAAAGACACAGCGTTTGGAGCCAAAATCTTACATTTGGACTGCGCGTGTTTCTTGCGCGTGTTACTTAGCCCAAGCAAGTCTCTTCTTCTTATTGGTGTACATTAGTAGTGGTATCTTTGCGCCAAGTCAACCATGAAGGCCTGATTCATGCCGTCTCCTCTGAACAGTTGATGTTGAGATGTGTCTGTTACTTGAACTCTGTGAAGCATTTATTTGGGCTGCTATTTCTGAGGCTGGTAACTCTAATAAACATGTCCTCTGCAGCAGAGGTCATTCTGGGTCTTCCTTTTCTGTGGTGATCCTCATGAGAGCCAGGTTCATCATAGCGTTTGATGGTTTTTGCGACTGCACTTGAAGAAACTTTCAAAGTTCTTGACATTTTCCGGATTGACTATCCTTCATGCCTTGAGGTAATGATGGACTGTCGTTTCTCTTTGCTTATTTGAGCTGTTCTTAACATAATATGGACTTGGTCTTTTACCAAATAGTGCTATTTCCTGTATACCACCCCTACCTTGTCACAACACAACTGATTTTAAGAAGTAAATAAATTCCACAAATTAACTTATAACAAGGCACACCTGTTAATTTAAATATATTCCAGGTGACTACCTCATGAAGCTGGTTGAGAGAATGCCAAGAGTGCAAAGCTGTCATCAAGGCAAAGGGTGGCTACTGTGAAAAATGAATGTTTGTGTTTAATGGTTGTGTCCATATGTGTTATTTCATAGTGTTGATGTCTTCACTATTATTCTACAATGTAGAAAATAGTAAAAATAAAGAGAAACCCTTGAATGGTTAGGTGTGTCCAAACTTTTGACTGGTGCTGTATGTCTCTAAGGATAGTTTCAGTGTTTTTCTTTTACAGTGTGAGAGAAAATTGACCTTGAACCATAAACAATGATTAGTACTGATTCAGCACATGTTTGTTCGTGGGTTTTGACTTTTTTTATTAGTTGTATGTACAGGGTACACATGGCGTTCACCGCCCAACGAAATGCTCAATTGCAGTCGACTAGAAGGTATACTGCGTATGTCAGAATTGACATTTCGTAGCAGGTTAGGATAACTTATACAGCAGGTTATGATAATTAATGTAGCCAGTTAGGATAATTAGGTTAAGGTTAGGAAAAGGGTTAGCGTTAGGGTTAGCTAAAACGTCAATTTGACATCTGTATCCCGTCTAGACATGACTGTGTTAGTGTGTTTGTTTGCCTTGTGTTTCTCTTGTGTTAACGCTGTGTGTGTTTTCAGCATGAAACGGATAGTGCCCTGAGGAAGGCCCATGTTCTGCAGGCCCAGAGACAGGAGGAGTATGAGAAGGCCCGGGTGTCCACCAGCCGAGTAGAGGAGGAGCAGCTGGGATCAGCCAAGCTGGAGAAGAGACGCAGGCTGGAGGAGGAGGCTCTGCAGAAGGTAAGACATTGTCCGTGAGGCCCGTAGCTCGACCGTGAGGCCCGTAGCTCGACCGTGAGGCCCGTAGCTCGACCGTGAGGCCCGTAGCTCGACCGTGAGGCCCGTAGCTCGACCGTGAGGCCCGTAGCTCGACCGTGAGGCCCGTAGCTCGACCGTGAGGCCCGTAGCTCCACCGTGAGGCCCGTAGCTCCACCGTGAGGCCCGAAGCTCCACCGTGAGGCCCGTAGCTCCACCGTGAGGCCCGTAGCTCCACCGTGAGGCCCGTAGCTCGACCGTGAGGCCCGTAGCTCGACCGTGAGGCCCGTAGCTCGACCGTGAGGCCCGTAGCTCGACCGTGAGGCCCGTAGCTCGACCGTGAGGCCCGTAGCTGGTCCGTGAGGCCCGTAGCTGGTCCGTGAGGCCCGTAGCTGGTCCGTGAGGCCCGTAGCTGGTCCGTGAGGCCCGTAGCTGGCCCGTAGCTGGACCGTGAGGCCCGTTGCTCGTCCGTGAGGCCCGTTGCTCGTCCGTGAGGCCCGTTGCTCGTCCGTGAGGCCCGTTGCTCGTCCGTGAGGCCCGTTGCTCGTCCGTGAGGCCCGTTGCTCGTCCGTGAGGCCCGTAGCTCGTCCGTGAGGCCCGTAGCTCGTCCGTGAGGCCCGTAGCTCGTCCGTGAGGCCCGTAGCTCCACCGTGAGGCCCGTAGCTCGACCGTGAGGCCCGTAGCTCGACCGTGAGGCCCGTAGCTGGTCCGTGAGGCCCGTAGCTGGTCCGTGAGGCCCGTAGCTCGACCGTGAGGCCCGTTGCTCGTCCGTGAGGCCCGTTGCTCGTCCGTGAGGCCCGTTGCTCGTCCGTGAGGCCCGTAGCTGGACCGTGAGGCCCGTTGCTCGTCCGTGAGGCCCGTTGCTCGACCGTGAGGCCCGTAGCTGGACCGTGAGGCCCGTAGCTGGACCGTGAGGCCCGTAGCTGGACCGTGAGGCCCGTAGCTGGACCGTGAGGCCCGTTGCTCGACCGTGAGGCTCGGCCGTGAGGCCCGTTGCTCGTCCGTGAGGCCCGTAGCTGGACCGTGAGTCCCCTTGCTCGTCCGTGAGGCCCGTAGCTGGACCGTGAGGCCCGTAGCTCGACCGTGAGGCCCGTAGCTCGACCATGAGGCCCGTACATCCTCCCTGAAACCGATAGCGTAGCCCATGAGAACTTAGTTACTCACTGAGGCCTATAGCTTGTTCCTGAGGCTCAAATCTTACCTATGAGGCCCAAATCTTACCTATGAGGCCTAGTCTTCACTCAGATACACAATCAAATAACAGTTAATAACTTCTTAGCAACTAACCCTAAACTGCTAAATTAGAATCCACATTCTTTACTTAGTCATGCTTGTAATGGAACTGTTTACCATTTGATCAGTGGATTGTAGTTGTGACATGTCCCCCCCCCCCCCCCCTCCCTGCCTTGTTTCATAGGCGGATGAGGCCAGAGACCACTGCAAGGCCTGTCTGACAGATGTAGGGGTGAAGAGAGTGGACCTGGCCAACACAAAGAGGGAGATCCTCACCCAGTTACGAAAGCTGGTCTTCCAGTGTGACCTCACTCTGAAAGCGGTATGTTGAGGAATACAGTATACAAATATTTTCAGAAAATGTAGTAGAATTGTGGAATGTATAGAGATGATTAACTTCTGAGCTTATTTGACTATAAAACAAGCGTGTCATTGGTCCCTCAAAGTTTTTGTCAAGGTAGTTCCTAGATTTCCAATGGCCGTCTTTGAACATGGTGTCTAGTCATTCTATTTCTATAGGTGCTGTATCTCAGGGGCTGTCTTGTGTCTGTCTGACTCCCCAGATGACTGTGAACTGGTTCCAGCTGCAGCAGGCCCAGGTTGTGTCTCTGCCTGTCAATCACCAGTCTCTGTGTGAGAACTCCAAGCTGTATGAACCGGGACAACACTACATCGACTTCGTCAGGAGTCTCCCTGCCCATTTGGACAGACCCAGGGTGCAGTGCTACGCCTTCGATGCTACCGTCTCGTACTGTAACAACGCAGGGTGAGGGGAACACCGGATGGTGTGATTTTGATGTTCCTACTACTGCGCCATCAATGTATTTTAAACCTGAATAGACTAAAAACATGTGACGCATCATCGTACCTAAGAGGCATTATCAAAACAAATGAGTGAGTTATTCTCTGTGGAAGAGTAGGGAGATTTTAACAGAGACCTACTGCTTTAGATGGGAAAATGGCTCAGAGAGAATAGGACTATATATATATATATATATATATATATATATATAGAGAGAGAGAGAGAGAGAGAGAGAGAGAGAGAGAGAGAGAGAGAGAGAGAGAGAGAGAGAGAGAGAGAGAGAGAGAGAGAGAGAGAGAGAGAGAGAGAGAGAGAGAGAGAGAGAGAGAGAGAGAGAGAGAGAGAGAGAGAGAGAGAGAGAGAGAGAGAGAGAGAGAGAGAGAGAGAGAGAGAGAGAGAGAGAGAGAGAGAGAGAGAGAGAGAGAGAGAGAGAGAGAGAGAGAGAGAGAGAGAGAGAGAGAGACTCTGCATGCAGAATTCTGCAAAAATATCCTCCGTGTACAACGTAGAACACCAAATAATGCATGCAGAGCAGAATTAGGCCGATACCCACTAATTATCAAAATCCAGAAAAGAGCCGTTAAATTCTACAACCACCTAAAAGGAAGCGATTCCCAAACCTTCCATAACAAAGCCATCACCTACAGAGAGATGAACCTGGAGAAGAGTCCCCTAAGCAAGCTGGTCCTAGGGCTCTGTTCACAAACACAAACACACCCCACAGAGCCCCAGGACAACAGCACAATTAGACCCAACCAAATCATGAGAAAACAAAAAGATAATTACTTGACACATTGGAAAGAATTAACAAAAAAACAGAGCAAACTAGAATGCTATTTGGCCCTAAACAGAGAGTATACAGTGGCAGAATACCTGACCACTGTGACTGACCCAAACTTAAGGAAAGCTTTGACTATGTACAGACTCAGTGAGCATAGCCTTGCTATTGAGAAAGGCCGCCGTAGGCAGACATGGCTCTCAAGAGAAGACAGGCTATGTGTTCACTGCCCACAAAATGAGGTGGAAACTGAGCTGCACTTCCTAACCTCCTGCCCAATGTATGACCATATTAGAGAGACATATTTCCCTCAGATTACACAGATCCACAAAGAATTCGAAAACAAATCCAATTTTGATAAACTCCCATATCTACTGGGTGAAATTCCACAGTGTGCCATCACAGCAGCAAGATTTGTGACCTGTTGCCACAAGAAAAGGGCAACCAGTGAAGAACAAACACCATTGTAAATACAACCCATATTTATGTTTATTTATTTTAACTTGTGTGCTTTAACCATTTGTACATTGTTACAACACTGTATATATATAATATGACATTTGTCATGTCTTTATTGTTTTGAAACTTCTGTATGTGTAATGTTTACTGTTAATTTTTATTGTTTATTTCACTTTTGTATATTATCTACCTCACTTGCTTTGGCAATGTTAACACATGTTTCCCATGCCAATAAAGCCCATTGAATTGAGAGAGAGAGAGAGAGAGAGAGAGAGAGAGAGAGAGAGAGAGAGAGAGAGAGAGAGAGAGAGAGAGAGAGAGAGAGAGAGAGAGAGAAGAACTCTTGGTTTTATATTTCTGTTTAGCCCATTTCTTCTGACTGAAACTCAAATCAAAGCTGTGAAGCTCTTTTGCTGATGCTACAGATATAAAATAGGCCCAAGATGGCTGTTCTTAACTCCACCTATTTCATCCCTTCCTTTCATGAGTGGTCGTCATAGACTCTGATGTCATAGTGTACTAGTGACAAAGTCAGTGGATGACAGAGATGCTTTGTTCTTGGTTGGTTTATCTTACAATCCTTCCCCCTGATCAGAAACAGGGAGGGGGAAGCAGAGGTTAAATATAGACCTATATCCTGCAGACGGCCCATATGCGCGTCCTTATAGCAGGGCCCATTGATTAGTATTACATCCGTTGATTATTAGTAGGCCATTATCAATTTCCACATGATTGCGAATGGACATGTTGATTGGGCTGTTCATTTCAGCTTTGTATTGATGTTAATGAGATTAATCAATTTGCTCTTTCAGCTTTGGAATTGGGCAATCATGTATGTAAATGTTATGGATCCATCCATGTGAGCTCATGTTGATTGATTACAGTACCCTCGCCAGACACTAGATATCCTCTATGTTTAGAGCCTATGATGTGAGACGTCAGGTTAACTCTTCCCTATCTCTCCCTCCTTCCAGGTTGCCTCTCGCCAAGCGGTCGTTGAGCAGCACCCACTGCAGTACCCACAGTTCCCACGATAACCTGTCTCAGATGTCCGCCACCTCTGGAGACTTCCTGGGGACCGACGAGGTGGACAGCCCGGTCCACACACGGCCCGCCAACAGCAGCACCGACATCCAAGGTAGCCTAGTTTTGTGACGAGGGTGGCCTGGTCGTTTACAGAGAAATACATAGAGGTATTCTGATGACGGTTGATTCTGTAATTCAGGTTAAAAGGGAAAACCTCAGCAATCCGTTTAGATCACAGTAGACTACAGCTAATTATCTCCTTGGCAACATGGCATTCTACTTTTCTTATGCATGCAGATGGGTTTTGTTCTGGCCTAACAGCTCTAGATGGTATCTGTTGATCTGACAAATGCTCGCTTCTCAGGGCCTGATAACTTTGTTTTCGTAGAGGCGAAAAGGCTGCGTTGTGTGTGTGTGTGTGGAAGCATCCAGATTGATCCAGTGCTTTGAGATTCATCCCTGTCCTCATATGACTGTCTGTCATTCAGGGAAACAGACACACCCTCACACTGTCATTCAGGGAAACAGACACACCCTCACACTGTCTGTCATTCAGGGAAACAGACACACCCTCACACTCATCCCATCTCTTTCACATCAGCTCCTTCTGATATAAAGTTTTTTTTGTTGTTGACAAAAATTAAAACTTGTCAATTTGTCACTTTTCCCCGAGGTTGGAGTAATAACATGTTCAACTACTTAAGACATTGGCTCGTATATCTAAGTTGTAGATTTTGAGAAAATGAACAACCTAAGGAAGAATTTTTCACTTCTCTTATTGATTTTCCAAACCCCAAAACCTGGCCTAGTCTGTTTGATCTGTTTCCCAAACATTCCCAGAGGTTTTGCGATATTGTGCCTCTGGGTTTAGAAACTCTCTGACTCTGTAACGAGTCTTTTGAGAGGTCTTTGGAATGATATTGTTCTTTTGTGATTCTCAAGTGTTTCAATTTGAACCACTTGATACTAAATGAATGTGCCCCTCTTTCCCACATGACCCACTCATTATGCTATCTAGGAAACAATTAGCTATCTAGTCCAGTCTATGGTTACTTTGGTTGGTTACTGAATTTCTATGACAGAATTTGAATAAAATGAATTACTAGTCTATACATTTTCTCTAATGTTTTGATTTAAATATAAAAGAAACATGCATAAAAAAAAACTCAAACAAATCCAAGTTCAGTATTCTACTATTGGATTAGATCAATACTTATACATGTGACCTCTGACAATAACACTTGTTCCAGCTCTGAGGTTCCAGGGCCCGTTCCGAGCCTGGGGAACGGGTAGTCAGGGCGGGGGGATGTGCAGTGACTCAGAGAGCACCGGAGGCAGCAGTGAGTCCCGATCCATGGACTCCCCCACCGCCAGCCCAGGTAAGGCCTTGTCTTCCCACCCTTCCTAGCCCAGGGCCCTATCTCCACACAACCTACACTACACTAGCCTGTGCAGGCTAGTCAAGTTCTTCCACACAGATCTCTACAAATAATTTCCGTATGGACCTCGCTTTGTGCACGGGGGCGTTGTCATGATGAAACAGGAAAGGGCCTTCTCCAAACTGTTGCCACAAAGTTGGAAGCACAGAATCATCTAGAATGTCATTGTATGCTGTAGCGTTAAGATTTCCCTTCACTGGAATTAAGGGGCCGAGCCCGAACCATGAAAACAGCCCCAGACCATTATTCCTCCTCCACCAAACATACCTGGGGCAGGTAGCATCCTCCTAGACATGACACAGACAGACAGCAGGATAGCAGCCACCCTCCTAGACGTAACACAGACAGACAGATGGACAGACAGCAGGATAGCAGCCACCCTCCTAGACGTGACACAGACAGACAGACAGCAGCCACCCTCCTAGACGTGACACAGACAGACGGACGGACGGACGGACGGACGGATGCCTGAGTCCTGATGGTGTGTCTATAATACCCTTGAAGGACATTTGAACTACAGGCAGGTTTAACAGTGACATTTTCTGGAGTTTTGTGTTATTCTGGTCGGTGTTCAACCATGTGTTGTATTCTGTGGATTATGTAACATGCTGATTTCTGTTGTTTGGTTTTAATTAAGTGTTATGATAGTTTTCCTTTAAATGACTTATAGTGTTACCGTTACTCTCATGTTGTTATCATACACAACAACAGTTCCTGAGTGAGATGTTTTAATTAACAAGTTACAATTAACTTAATTGGATTAATCAATCTGACTCGTTAGAACCTTTTAACTCATACAAATCTAGAATGATTGGAATGAGTGATTGCAATCTAGCCAGTCAATTCATTCCTTTATTCCCAAAGAGCCCCAATGTCTGGAGAAATGTGCCCTGTCATTGAGATGGGTCTCTTGTCCAGGCCATTATCAGAACAATAAGGGAATCAAGCAGAGGGATTGATCAGTGAATGGAGGTATGAATTGCCCAGAACGTCTTGTGAGTGATCCCTTGCTGGTCTCCTGACCACTTGCCATTGGTGGGCCCAAGGGGTGCCACGCCCCACAATCTCAACCATGTCTTATAATAAGTGGACTCTGTCAGTTACTCAGTTCATAACAATCAAGGCCTGAAGCTATGGCTAGAAAGGAGCAGACACTCTGAGATAACCTCCCAAACCAAGGATCGAGCACTATTTCTAGACCAGGCCTCAGACAGGCGACAGTAGTAGTGAGTAGTTAGACAGTACTATTGACAAGATACTATGAGGATCTTTTGTGTGTTCACTGCCTCCTGCTCAGGTGACTTCAACAGGAGATTACGCAGAAGCCCGTCCACGGGGACCATGTCGTCAGCTGATGACCTGGATGAGAGAGAGCCACCCTCGTCGTCAGACAACGGTGAGTCAGATAGTTTATTCATTTGATATGGCGCCAAATGTTTGCTTTGGAAAAGTATGTTGTCACACTTTTCATGTCAATAAAGTTTTGGGATTTTGAATTTGAGTTCAGAGAAAGTGTGTGTGTGTGTGTGTGTGTGTGTGCGTGTGTGTGTGTGTGTAGTAAAACTGTTGGCCATACTTGAAATGTCCTAAGAGTATATTGTAACAGTTCAGAATGTGTAATAACAGTCTAGTGGAGAGGTAATCTCTTCAGCGGCAATAAAAAAAGTAGCCTGGCAGCTAGAGCATTCGGCCACTAACCTGAATATTGCTATTTAGAATCCCAAAGCCGACAAGGTGAAGGACACTGTCTATGTGCCCTTGAGCTAGGCACTTAACCCTAATAGCTCTAGGGTTGCCATTGATAATGGCTGACTCTGGCTGTGACCCCCAGTCCCAGGGGGTGTTGGTATATGTAAAAATATAAATGTAAGCACCCAAGAAAAGTATCATTATAGGTACACTGACTGAGCAAAACAAGGTTTCGGAATAACAGCAGAAAATACACATGACCAAAAGTATGTGGACACCTGCTCGTCAAACATCTCATTCCAAAATCATGGGTATTAATATGGAGTTGGTCCCCCCTTTTACTGCTATAACAGCCTCCACTCTTCTGGGAAGGCTTTCCACTAGATGTTGGAACATTTTTGCGGGGACCTGCTTCCATTCAACCACAAGAATATTAGTGAGGTTGGGCACTGATGTTGGGCGATTAGGCCTGGCTTGCAGTCGGTGTTCCAATTCGAGTTTGATGGAGTTGAGGTCCAGGTCTCTGTGCAGGCCAGTCAAGTTCTTCCACACACCGATCTCGACAAACCATTTCTGTATAGACCTCGCTTTGTGCACGGGGGCATTGTCATGATGAAACAGGAAAGGGCCTTCTCCAAACTGTTGCCTCAAAGTTGGAAGCACAGAATCATCTAGAATGTCATTGTATGCTGTAGCGTTAAGATTTCCCTTCACTGGAACTAAGGGGCCGAGCCCGAACCATGAAAACAGCCCCAGACCATTATTGCACGGGGGCATTGTCAGTTGGAAGCACAGAATCATCCACAGAATCATCTAGAATGTCATTGTATGCTGTAGCGTTAAGATTTCCCTTCACTGGAACTAAGGCGGTCGAGTTTTACACCACTCCAGCTGACGCTTGGCGTTGCGCATGGTGATCTAAGGCTTGTGTGCGGCTGCTCGGCCATGGAAACCCATTTCATGAAGCTCCCGACGAACAGTTATTGTGCTGATATTGCTTCCAGAGGCAGTTTGGGAGTCGGTAGTGAATGTTGCAACTGAGGACAGACGATTTTTACTCGCTACGCGCTTCAGCACTCGGCGGTCCCGTTCTGTGAGCTTGTGTGGTCTACCACTAAGCGGCTGAGCCGTTGTTGCTCCTAGACGTTTCCACTTCACAATAACAGCATTTACAGTTGATCGAGGCAGCCCTAGCAGGGAAGACATTTGACAAACTGACTTCTTGTAAAGGTGACATCCTATGACGGTGCCACGTTGAAAGTCACTCAGCTCTTTAGTAAGGCCATTTTACTGACAATGTTTGTCTATGGAGATTGCATGGCTGAGTGCTCGATTTTATACACTTGTCAGCAACGGGTGTGGCAGAAATAGTCAAATCCACTCATTTGAAGGGGTGTGTGTGTCTCTCTCTATGTTTTGCCTCCCCAGGTCTGGATGAGATGGTGACAGAGACAGCCAGTTCCCCAGGGCCGTTCTATGACATCCAGATGTCCAAGGCAGCCCAGACTCACAAGCTGAGGAAGCTGAGGGCCCTGTCCAAGTGCAGAGAGTGTGATAGTCTGGTGGTCTTCCATGGGGCTGAGTGTGAGGAGGTGAGTGCTCTGTCCAACACTGGTTCTCAATCTGGGGTATTATACCGCTGGAAGTACCTGGCCTAATCACAGTGGGGGATGGAAGTACCTGGCCTAATCACAGTGGGGGATGGAAGTACCTGGCTTATCCACAGGGGGGATGGAAGTACCTGGCCTAATCACAGTGGGGGATGGAAGTACCTGGCCTAATCACAGTGGGGGATGGAAGTACCTGGCTTATCCACAGGGGGGATGGAAGTACCTGGCCTAATCACAGTGGGGGATGGAAGTACCTGGCCTAATCACAGGGGGGGATGGAAGTACCTGGCCTAATCACAGGGGGGGATGGAAGTACCTGGCCTAATCACAGTGGGGGATGGAAGTACCTGGCCTAATCACAGTGGGGATGGAAGTACCTGGCCTAATCACAGTGGGGGATGGAATTACCTGGCTTATCCACAGGGGGGATGGAAGTACCTGGCCTAATCACAGTGGGGGATGGAAGTACCTGGCCTAATCACAGGGGGGGATGGAAGTACCTGGCCTAATCACAGGGGGGGATGGAAGTACCTGGCCTAATCACAGTGGGGGATGGAAGTACCTGGCCTAATCACAGTGGGGGATGGAAGTACCTGGCCTAATCACAGGGGGGGATGGAAGTACCTGGCCTAATCACAGTGGGGGATGGAAGTACCTGGCCTAATCACAGTGGGGGATGGAAGTACCTGGCTTATCCACAGGGGGGATGGAAGTACCTGGCCTAATCACAGTGGGGGATGGAAGTACCTGGCCTAATCACAGGGGGGGATGGAAGTACCTGGCCTAATCACAGGGGGGGATGGAAGTACCTGGCCTAATCACAGTGGGGGATGGAAGTACCTGGCCTAATCACAGTGGGGGATGGAAGTACCTGGCCTAATCACAGTGGGGGATGGAAGTACCTGGCTTATCCACAGGGGGGATGGAAGTACCTGGCCTAATCACAGGGGGGGATGGAAGTACATGGCCTAATCACAGTGGGGGATGGAAGTACCTGGCCTAATCACAGTGGGGGATGGAATTACCTGGCTTATCCACAGGGGGGATGGAAGTACCTGGCCTAATCACAGTGGGGGATGGAAGTACCTGGCCTAATCACAGTGGGGGATGGAAGTACCTGGCTTATCCACAGGGGGGATGGAAGTACCTGGCCTAATCACAGTGGGGGATGGAAGTACATGGCCTAATCACAGTGGGGGATGGAAGTACCTGGCCTAATCACAGGGGGGGATGGAAGTACCTGGCCTAATCACAGTGGGGATGGAAGTACCTGGCCTAATCACAGGGGGGGTGGAAGTACCTGGCCTAATCACAGTGGGGGATGGAAGTACCTGGCCTAATCACAGTGGGGGATGGAAGTACCTGGCCTAATCACAGTGGGGGATGGAAGTACCTGGCTTATCCACAGGGGGGATGGAAGTACCTGGCCTAATCACAGGGGGGGATGTAAGTACCTGACTTATCCACAGGGGGGATGGAAGTACCTGGCCTAATCACAGGGGGGGATGGAAGTACCTGGCTTATCCACAGGGGGGATGGAAGTACCTGGCCTAATCAGTGGGGGATGGAAGTACCTGGCCTAATCACAGGGGGGGATGGACGTACCTGGCCTAATCACAGTGGGGGATGGAAGTACCTGGCCTAATCACAGGGGGGATGGAAGTACCTGGCCTAATCACAGGGGGGGATGGAAGCACCTGGCCTATCCACAGTGGGGGATGGAAGTACCTGGCCTATCCACAGGGGGGAATTGGAAAGACTCACAGGAACATAGGCATAATGATCAGTTGCACATTAGGGGGTACTTCAGGTAGAGCAAAATGTGATTGGGGGTACGGTAGGTAAATGTGATTGGGGGTACGGTAGGTAAATGTGATTGGGGGTACGGTAGGTAAATGTGATTGGGGGTACGGTAGGTAAATGTGATTGGGGGTACGGTAGGTAAATGTGATTGGGAGTACGGTAGGTAAATGTGATTGGGGGTACGGTAGGTAAATGTGATTGGGGGTACGGTAGGTAAATGTGATTGGGGGTACGGTAGGTAAATGTGATTGGGGGTACGGTAGGTAAATGTGATTGGGGGTACGGTAGGTAAATGTGATTGGGGGTACGGTAGGTAAATGTGATTGGGGGTACGGTAGGTAAATGTGATTGGGGTACGGTTAATAATTAAAACAGGTTAAGAAGCATTGTTCTATAGTTGTCCCAATAGGAAAGAGTCTATAGAACACAGACCGCCATCATCCACCACTGGATATTTGGGCCTCTTTCTGGGAGAACTGTACTCTCCTCTCACTAGAATGTTCTCTCAGCTCTGCTTATTTTACAGAGTTACATGACATATTTATTAAACATTGACATACTATTTGGATAGATTGGAACAGGACAGTGAAAGATGGTTACTTGAATTATTATTATTATTATTATTATTCAGACGTTTATGTATCGCTGTGGCTCTGTGAGAGGGTGGCGCTAGCAACGCCAAGGTCGTGGGTTCAATTCCCGCTGTCGATTACATACACTCACTGTGTATGTTAGTCACTTTGGATAAAAGCTATATGCCAGGTGGATTATATACAGTAGTGTTGCTAGCTGACGTGGATATATTAACTATCGGACTGCTGTTTTCCCAGTGCTTCCTGGCCTGCCATAAGAAGTGTCTGGACACTCTGGCCATCCAGTGTGGTCATAAGAAGCTGCATGGTAGACTGCACCTCTTTGGTGTCGACTTCACCCAGGCAGTTAGGAACAACCCAGACGGAATCCCTTTCATAATCAGGAAGTGTACCTCTGAGATCGAGAATAGAGCGCTGGACATGAAGGTAACATAATGCTAGCATTTTCATTGGAACGTTATATAGCCTCGCTTGTTTGGTAAATCTTCTCCATTGTTTCAGATGTCACCCACCCCTGAAGATGTTCTGGTTTTTTGCATGGAAATGATGCTTGTTAGGAGAATAAAATGGCCCAAAATCTGAGCTGATGTGTTGTGTCTTGGTTGTCCAGGGGATCTACCGCGTGAACGGGGCCAAGTCCCGTGTGGAGAAGCTCTGTCAGGTATTTGAGAACGGCAAGGACCTCGTGGAGCTATCTGACCTTTACCCCCATGACATCAGCAACGTGCTCAAACTCTACCTGAGACAGGTGGGTCACACAGACAGACCAGACCAGACAGGCAGACTTCTTCAGGACAAGATAGTCGCTATCCAGAACCTTAAAGTGTTCTTCGGCTGTCCCCATAGGAGAACCCTTTGAATAACAATTTTCGGTTCTAGTTCGAACCCTTTTGGCTCTAGATAGAACCAAAAAGGGTTCTACCTGCAACCAAAAAGTTTATCCTATGGAGACAGCCAAAGAACCCTTTTGAAACCCTTTTTTCTAAGAGTGTAATTACAGAGTACTCCAGGCAGACAGACCGCACACTAGCCCAATAATATTGACTTATCTTCCTTGTCTTCATTCATTGCTAGTTTATAGCTTCTCTCTTTGTCTCCATTCCTGTCTGTTGTATATTTGTCTTCATTCCAGTTTAAAATGAACTTCCTTGTTTATTTTCTCTCCCTGTAGCTTCCAGAGCCTCTCATCCTGTTCCGTTTCTACAATGACTTCATCGGCCTGGCCAAGGAGAGCCAGAACATCATCGTCGATGAGGTGGAGGCGTCCAGGGTCAGCCCCGCCTCCATGACCCCGCCGGAGGTCAGTGTGGAGCTCAACCGGGTCCTCTTTAAGATAAAAGACCTACTGAGACAGCTGCCCCCGGCCCACTACAAGACCCTGCAGTTCCTCATCCAACACCTGCACAGGTACCCAAATCTATTCAGAGAATTTAGATGAGTTGACTGGTGCTGCGCAATTCTGACTTTCATGTAAATAATGTATTGATGTCAATGGGAGACTTTGAGTTAAGTCAGTGGATCTTAAGGCAGAATACAACCCTATTAATACAGATACTCAGCTTAAAGGTCCAGTGTAGTCAAAAACATGATATTGTTTGTGTTTTATTTTTATATATACAGTTGAAGCCGGAAGTTTACACACACTTAGGTTGGCGTCATTAAAACTCATTTTTCAACCACTCCACAAATTTCTTGTCAACAAACTATAGTTCTGGCAAGTCAGTTAGGAAATCTACTTTGTGCATGACGCAAGTAGTTTTTCCAACAATTGTTTACAGACAGATTATTTTACTTATAATTCACTATATCACAATTCCAGAGGGTCAGAAGTTTACATAACTCTAAGTTGACTGTGCCTTTAAACAGCTTGGAAAATTTCAGAAAATGATGTCATGGCTTTAGAAGCTTCTGATAGGCTAATTGACATAATTTGAGTCAATTGGAGGTGTACCAGAGGACATTTCTCCAAAAAGTACGATCTTTGTCCCCATGTGCAGTTACAAACGGTAGTCTGGCTTTTTTATTGCGTGTTTGGAGCAGTGGCTTCTTCGCTGAGCGGCCTTTCAGGTTATGTCGATATAGGACTTGTTTTACTGTGGATATAGATACTTTTGTACCTGTTTCCTCCAGCATCTTCACAAGGTCCTTTGCTGTTGTTCTAGGATTGATTTGCACTTTTCGCACCAACGTACGTTCATCTCTAGGAGACAGAACGCGTCTCCTTCCTGAGTGGTATGACGGCTGTGTGGTCCCATGGTGTTTATACTTGCGTACAATTGTTTGTACAGATGAATGTGGTACCTTCAGGCCTTTGGAAATTGTTCCCGTGGATGAACAAGACTTGTGGTGGGCTACAATTATTTTTCTGAGGTCTTGGCTGATTTCTTTTGTTTTTCCAATGATGTCAAGCAAAGACGCACTGAGTTTGAAAGTAGGCCTTGAAATACATCCACAGGTACACCGCCAATTCACTCAAATTATGTAAATTTGCCTATCAGAAGCTTCTAAAGCCATGACATCATTTTCTGGAATTTTCCAAGCTGTTTAAAGGCACAGTCAACTTAGTGTATGTAAACTTCTGACCCCCTGGAATTGTGATACAGTGAATTATAAGTTAAATAATCTGTCTGTAAACAATTGTTGGAAAAATTACTTGTGTCATGCACAAAGTAGATGTCCTAACCGACTTGCCAAAACTATAGTTTGTTAACAATAAATTTGTAGAGTGGTTGAAAAATTAGTTTTAATGACTCCAACCTAAGTGAATGTAAACTTCCGACTTCAACTGTGTATACACACACACACACACACACACACACACACACACACACACACACACACACACACACACACACACACACACACACACACGGCTCTAGAAAAAATTAAGAGACCAATGCAAAATTATCGGTTTCTCTGGTTTTACTATTCATAGGTATGTGTTCGGGTAAAACTAACATTTTTGTTTAATTCTATAAACTACTGACAACATTTCTCCCAAATTCCAAATAAAAATGTGGCCATTTAGATAACAAAAAAAGATGTGGTGTTGTCAGACCTCGAATAATGCAAAGAAAATAAGTTCATATTCATTTTTAAACAACACAATACTAATGGTTTAACTTAGGAAGAGTTCATATTTGGTGGAATAACCCTGATTTTCAATCACAGCTTTCATGCGTCTTGGCATGCTCTCCACCAGTCTTTCACATTAACGTTGGGGGACTTTATGCCAACCCTGGCGCAAAAATTCAAGCAGCTCAGCTTTGTTTGATGGCTTATGACCATCCATCTTCCTCTTGATCACATTCCAGAGGTTTTCAATGGGGTTCAGGTCTGGAGATTGGGCTGGCCATGACAGGGTCTTGATCTGGTGGTCCTCCATCCACACCTTGATTGACCTGGCTGTGTGGCATGGAGCATTGTCCTGCTGGAAAAACCAATCCTCAGTGTTGGGGGAACATTGTCCTGCTGGAAAAACCAATCCTCAGTGTTGGGGGAACATTGTCAGAGCAGAAGGAAGCAAGTTTTCTTCCAGATCATCATTGATCCTCCACTAAATTTCACAGTGTGTGTGCGAGACACTGTGGCTTGTAGGCCTCTCCAGGTTTCGCACCCACTGTGAAATAACAATAGCGAGACTATATACAGGGGGTACCGTTACAGAGTCAGTATGCGGGACACCGGTTAGTCGAGGTAATTGAGATAATATGTACATGTAGGTAGAGTTATTAAAAAGTGACTATGCATAGATAATAACAGAGAGTAGCAGCGGTGTGAAGTGTGTGGGGCGCAATGGAAATAGTCTGGGTAGCCATTTGACTAGGTGTTCAGCAGTCTTATGTCTTGGAGGTAGAAGCTGTGTAGAAGCCTCTTAGACCCAGACTTGGACTCTATGACTATGGTGGCTGGAGTCTGACAATTGTTAGGGCCTTCCTCCTGACCGATTCTGCGTTTGGTTAATGATTGTCTCTCATGAGACACTGTAGACACGGAAGTCTATTTCATTTCCTCAAAAAACCCAGAATAAATCTAAGATAAATCTGTAATGAATTGTGATGTTGCTGCTGGGCAGGTCTGTCTGTCTATTCATTTACCTGTTGTGACACACTGAGGTTACAAACTCAATTTTTAGACGAGACTGGCTTTATGACCAAACTGATCCTATTTATAATTTGTAGTCAATGTTGACACTAGTATTAATGTTTCTGACTCATATCTATGCCACAGGCCATTTTCAGAGGGTATTCATTACTTTTTCAAGGCATTCGCTCTTTAAAACACACATCCCGCAAAGTAACTACCAAAACCTGCAACAGCAGTAACAATGAACCAGAAGTCCACCTCCTTATTTCATCCTTCCTCTCCCCTGTAGGGTGACCGAGCAGGCGGAGGAGAACAAGATGACAGCCACTAACCTAGGTATCATCTTCGGCCCCACGCTCATCAAACCCAGACAGACGGACGCCGAGGTGTCCCTGTCCTCCCTGGTGGACTACCCCTACCAGGCACTCACCGTGGAGCTCCTCATCAGACACTATCAGATGATCTTTGATGCCCCCGTCAGCCCCCTGCCACGGCCCCAGGGCCCCCCAGGCCCCTCTGAGGAGAGCTTCTCCCTAGAGGATCAGGACCCATACCCCAGCTTCACCACTCAGGAGAAGACGCTCAGCAGACAGTCTCTTGTAGACATCAAGGAGGTAAGTGAGAAATATGATTAACCTGTTATGGATCTAGCTTCTACTGACTAGAACAGCAACGATGACTCTCTTCTCTCTCTCTCTTTTTTGTGTTTTTCTCTCTCTGTTCCTCTGTTTCCTGTCCCCGGTCCATCGTAGCAGAGCTGTAAAGTCTTTAAGTGTCATTCCTCTATAGTCTCCTCCACCCATGCAATGAAGGGGGTCAGAGATGGGAACCCCACGTCTGATAGGAGAGACTCTACCCCTGGTCAGTATTACTCCACTATAGCCGTACAGTGTATACACTGTTCACATCCTGCTATTTTATTACTGACTCATCCTCTCTGTCCTCTGTAGTAGCAGACGAGGTCCCTGAGGTCCAGAGTTCAGGAGGAGAGAGGGGGGAAAGGAGCTTAACCCAGGCCCCCCGCACCACCTCCCGGGTCCATCTCCGCCACCCCCGCTCCAAGCTGGTCTCCCGGCCTGTCAGCATGCCCGCCGAACGCCTCCTGAACCCGGCCCGAGGCGTGGACGAGAGGAACGCCAGGAACACCGCCGATCAAGTCAACGGTACCGGGAGCGCCAAGAGCGTTACGCGGGACCAGTCGATCGAGGAGGTGTCAGAAGATGAGAAGCCAAAGTCGAGGGTGACCAGCCAATACCGGAACATGGACACAGGGACGCTACGCAGGACCTGGGACAGGCAGTACAAACCTTATGACATCACCCCCAGGACAGCTAAGATCAACCTGCCTTCAGCAGACGAGGAGGAGGACTCGACCAGAAGCCTTTCCACGTCTGTTCCATCATCCTCTTCCTTCGGGAGGGGTGGCTGCACCATCGCAGTGTGGCCGGGCAGGACTCTGAGAAGAGAGGAGAACGTGTGGGAGTACAGCCAAGTGCCCACTGTATTCAGACCCCCCCGCACTTTACAGCCACCCCCTGGAACCTTCTACAAACACCCCACGGGGAGCATGGCCAATGCGCTAGGTGACGTGGGGCTAAAGAAGCACGCCACTGTAGCTAACAGCACTGAGGAGGAGGAGGAAGATGATGAGGAAGAGGAGATGGGTCTGGAGGTCTCTGTGGATGAGGACACTGTGGATGAGTACAGTGAGGCTCCGCGGCAGGCTGCAGGCCACTCTCTGTCCCTGCCCCAGTCCCCCAGCTCCAGTCCTGAAGACTTCAGTCAGGAGGCCAAGCCTGTGTACCAGAGACTACGGCCCAGACGCTTGCAGGAGTTGGAGCACCGCGAGGCCCATTTTGTGTGACCGTCTTTATCTCCATCACTCACTGGACGTCGTTACAATTCATCAAGTCATATTTCTTCTTTGACTTGAATTTAAATGTTCATATCTGTATAATATGTGTCATGTTGTAGAAGAAAACAACACTAAATAATTTCATGATCTGTGAAATTAAATTCCCATGGAGGTGTAATATATTCCTTGTCTGTTTTGTTGTCTGTTTTGGAGCCCCTTGTTGTCTGTTTTGGAGCCCCTTGTTGTCTGTTTTGGAGCCCCTTGTTGTCTGTTTTGGAGCCCCTTGTTGTCTGTTTTGGAGCCCCTTGTTGTCTGTTTTGGAGCCCCTTGTTGTCTGTTTTGTTGTCTGTTTTGTTGTCTGTTTTGGAGCCCCTTGTTGTCTGTTTGGGAGCCCCTTGTTGTCTGTTTGGGAGCCCCTTGTTGTCTGTTTGGGAGCCCCTTGTTGTCTGTTTGGGAGCCCCTTGTTGTCTGTTTTGGAGCCCCTTGTTGTCTGTTTTGGAGCCCCTTGTTGTCTGTTTGGGAGCCCCTTGTTGTCTGTTTTGGAGCCCCTCGTTGTCTGTTTTGGAGCCCCTCGTTGTCTGTTTTGGAGCCTCTCGTTGTCTGTTTGGGAGCCCCTTGTTGTCTGTTTGGGAGCCCCTTGTTGTCTGTTTGGGAGCCCTTTGTTGTCTGTTTGGGAGCCCCTTGTTGTCTGTTTGGGAGCCCCTTGTTGTCTGTTTGGGAGCCCCTTGTTGTCTGTTTGGGAGCCCCTTGTTGTCTGTTTGGGAGCCCCTTGTTGTCTGTTTTGGAGCCCCTTGTTGTCTGTTTTGGAGCCCCTTGTTGTCTGTTTTGGAGCCCCTTGTTGTCTGTTTTGGAGCCCCTTGTTGTCTGTTTTGGAGCCCCTTGTTGTCTGTTTTTGGAGCCCCTTGTTGTTTGTTTTTGGAGCCCCTTGTTGTCTGTTTTGGAGCCCCTTGTTGTCTGTTTGGGAGCCCCTTGTTGTCTGTTTGGGAGCCCCTTGTTGTCTGTTTGGGAGCCCCTTGTTGTCTGTTTTGGAGCCCCTTGTTGTCTGTTTTGGAGCCCCTTGTTGTCTGTTTGGGAGCCCCTTGTTGTCTGTTTGGGAGCCCCTTGTTGTCTGTTTGGGAGCCCCTTGTTGTCTGTTTGGGAGCCCCTTGTTGTCTGTTTTGGAGCCCCTTGTTGTCTGTTTTGGAGCCCCTTGTTGTCTGTTTTGGAGCCCCTTGTTGTCTGTTTGGGAGCCCCTTGTTGTCTGTTTGGGAGCCCCTTGTTGTCTGTTTGGGAGCCCCTTGTTGTCTGTTTTGGAGCCCCTTGTTGTCTGTTTGGGAGCCCCTTGTTGTCTGTTTTGGATGGCCAATGCGCTAGGTGACGTGGGGCTAAAGAAGCACGCCACTGTAGCTAACAGCACTGAGGAGGAGGAGGAAGATGATGAGGAAGAGGAGATGGGTCTGGAGGTCTCTGTGGATGAGGACACTGTGGATGAGTACAGTGAGGCTCCGCGGCAGGCTGCAGGCCATTCTCTGTCCCTGCCCCAGTCCCCCAGCTCCAGTCCTGAAGACTTCAGTCAGGAGGCCAAGCCTGTGTACCAGAGACTACGGCCCAGACGCTTGCAGGAGTTGGAGCACCGCGAGGCCCATTTTGTGTGACCGTCTTTATCTCCATCACTCACTGGACGTCGTTACAATTCATCAAGTCATATTTCTTCTGTTTTGGAGCCCCTTGTTGTCTGTTTTGTTGTCTGTTTGGGAGCCCCTTGTTGTCTGTTTTGGACTTCGACAGTTGGTGCTGGAAGGAACTATTGTACTGCAGGTCTCCAAAATGAAGACAGGATGCACTTAAGTTAACTACGCAACAATGTGTGTGTTTGTAAGTTACTGTTGTAGGTTTCTCTGCAAAATGTCTGTATAAAGAAAACCACCGAATCAAAACATGCTTCTAGTACCGATCACTACGACTGTTTTATGTACGCCATTTTGTTACAGCATTTGTTTTTCCTCTTTTTAAACTGTGCAATTACTTTTACTCAAAAGACAGCTGGCTCATTCCAGAAAAACAGTGCCTTTTATGTCCCTTTGATAATGTATGTAGAAATTGTGCACCAATATGGAATTGTAAAAGCCTGTTATATTTAAATGAAGTGTCATTTTAATATAGACCACGTGGATAATTCAATCAATCTTAGACTTGCTAAAGTGAGAAAGAAAAATCTGAATTGTCCCTCCGTGCACCCTCTGGGACTTCTGGCAAGATGTTAACCCACTTAACCCCCAAAATGTCTCCTGGTTTTCACCGTCATTGTAAAGCCCTAGTTATTTTGTTGCTTTGAAGATCATTATTTACATTGAGCTCCAAAAGTATTGGGAAAGTGACACGTGTTGTTGTTGTTTTTGCCTCTGTACTCCAGAACTTTGGATTTGAAATGATAGAATGACGTTGATGTTTAAGTGCCGACTGTCAGCTTTAATTTGAGTTCAGTTTCATCCATATCGGGTGAACCGTTTAGAAATTACAGCACTTTTTGTACATAACCTCCCCCCTCCCCCCCCCCCCATTTTTAGGGGACTAAACGTATTGGGACAAATTCACTTATGTGTATTAAAGTAGTCAAAAGCTTAGTATTTGGTCCCATATTGCTAGAACACAATGATTACATCAAGCTTGTGACTCTACAGACTTATTGGATGCATTTGCTGTTTGTTTTGGATGTTTCAGATTATTTTGTGCCCAATAGAAATTAATGGTAAATCATGTTTTGTGTCACTTTTATTGTAAATAAGAATATAATATGTTTCCAAACACTTCTACATTCATGTGGATGCTACCATTATTACGGATAGTCCTGAATGAATCATGAATAATGATGACTAAGACAGTTACTTGAGGTCATACCCCAAGGTCATGCTAACCTCTCACTATTACAATAACAGGGGAGGTTAGCATTTTATATCATACCCCAAGGTCATGCTAACCTCTCACTATTACAATACCAGGGGAGGTTAGCATTTTATATCATACCCCCAGGTCATGCTAACCTCTCACTATTACAATAACAGGGGAGGTTAGCATTTTATATTATACCCCAGGTCATGCTAACCTCTCACTATTACAATACCAGGGGAGGTTAGCATTTTATATCAAACCCCCAGGTCATGCTAACCTCTCACTATTACAATAACAGGGGAGGTTAGCATTCTATATCATACCCCCAGGTCATGCTAACCTCTCACTATTACAATACCAGGGGAGGTTAGCATTTTTTGGGGGTATGATATTTATGCCTCTAACTTTCTCACAACAAGTGTGCCACTGTCCCAATGCTTCTGGAGCTCACTGTATTTCATGTGATGAGCGATTCATTTACATCTGTCCCTCATTTTAAGGTCGACCCTATTACGTGAAATAAACACTCATTTGAATATGGTGAAACTATTCCTTTTAAAATATTGAACATCTATCATGCTGATTAGACCGGGCACAAACATGTTGATTTTGTTTGTCAACACCATAAGCGATCAGGACACACAGGTTGAAATATAAAAAATAAAAAAATTCAAACCAACTTTATTAATTTGGGGACAGGTCGAAACACATGAAACATTCATGGACATTTAGCTAGCTAGCGTGCTGTTGCTAGCTCATTTGTCCTGGGATATAAACATTGGGTAGTTATTTTACCTGAAATGTACAAGGTCCTTCTTTTTCTGGATCATTGTAGAATTATGACCCATGTGTTCTCTACTCTGACAAATAATCCACACATAAAAGGGGAAAAACCTAGTTAGTTCCTAGTAGCCTCTCCTCCTTCAGTCTTCTTCTTCTGTGGATTTTAAATGGCAGTTGGCAACCAACTTTAAGGTGTATTACCACCACAAACTGGACTGGAGTGTGGACGTCAGTTTATCTTTCAATCACCCACGTGGGTATATGCTCCTAAAAACCAATGAGGAGATTTGAGAGGCGGCACTTGCAGCGGGGTCAAAATTAGAACCAAGTTCTATAATAATGCTCGTTGACGCCCCTGAGCAGTGTGGGTGCAATGATTGAATAACATGTATGTGTACATTTATTTTGCAACGCGAGCGGTGTGGTCAGCATGTAATACTAAAATCATAGTATAAAAGCAGGTGAGCTGGTTTGACTGTTTATGGCCATTTTCTGATGTTTTGTAGTGGACAACTGAAGCGGGTCGAGCATATAACACGTGAACCCAGTTACCCATATAGATACACAGGCTAGAAATGTTTTTACATTTGTTAGTCTTTTGTGAAGCTTGCATTCAATTTTCACTCCTTGTTGCACACAACAAGCTTCCATTCCACCTGTCACAAAAGGGGATTTATGGCTGATTTAAAGATTAAATAATCAACCCTGTTACTTTATTGGACACTTTCTAGTATTTTATAAATGTATATAACCTCTTGGGATGTCTTTCATAAAGTTGAACATGTGGTCTTTAAATGGTGGAGCTACCCATATCATATGGTGGAGCGACTCATATCATATGGTGGAACGACCCATATCATACGGTGGAACGACCCATATCATATGGTTTGACGACCCATATCATATGGTTTGACGACCCATATCATATGGTGGAGCGACCCATATCATACGGTGGAATGACCCATATCATATGGTTTGACGACCCATATCATATGGTGAAACGACCCATATCATACGGTGAAGCGACCCATATCATACGGTGAAACGACCCATATCATACGGTGAAACGACCCATATCATACGGTGAAACGATCCATATCATACGGTGAAACGACCCATATTATACGGTGAAGCGACCCATATCATACGGTGAAGCGACCCATATCATACGGAGGAACGACCCATATCATACGGTGAAACGACCCATATCATACGGTGAAGCGACCCATATCATACGGTGGAACGACCCATATCATACGGTGGAGCGACCCATATCATACGGTGGAACGACTCATATCATACGGTGGAACGACCCATATCATACGGTGGAACGACCCATATCATACGGTGAAACGACCCATATCATACGGTGGAACGACCCATATATGGTGGAACGACCCATATCATACGGTGATACGACCCATATCATATGGTGGAGCGACCCATATCATACGGTGGAACGACCCATATATGGTGGAACGACCCATATCATACGGTGAAACGATCCATATCATACGGTGAAACGACCCATATCATACGGTGGAGCGACCCATATACGGTGGAACGACCCATATACGGTGGAACGACCCGTATCTGTTCTATAAAGGTTTTGTACGCTGCATTTGTATGTTTATTTACCCAAAAATATTATTTCAACAAGTGTTACAGTCGAGTGCATCGCCACTTTATCAAGCATTTGTTTGATGCGTTTACCTATGCTTAATCCAGACTTCTACAGATTTTGCGCATTACACATTTCTACTTTTTGTAATGCAGTATTTTGTATACAGTATAACTTTTTGTATATAGTCATTTGAAAGGTCACAATGAATAATTGTACAAGATGCTTTATCAAGCCGTTAACTGCTCGTGCTGCTCGTTTTAACGAGGATGAGTCCCTCGTCTTTATCTATAGCTTGACTGACACTTAGGCATTTGTATTGTATAGGGAAGTGTCTGGATGTTATTCAATGGAGGTGTGCTACAAACCTACACTTCAACCAAACATCATCCTTCTCTTTTTATGCATTTACCTGGAAGGTACTTGGTCAGGGAGGTGACCAAGAACCCGATGGTCACTCTGACAGAGGTCCAGAGTTCCTCTGTGGAGATGGGAGAACCTTCCAGAAGGACAACCATTTCTGCAGCACTCCACCGATCAGGCCTTTATGGTAGAGTGGCCAGACGGAAGCGACTCCTCAGTAAAAGGCACATGACAGCCCGCTCTGTGTTTGCCAAGAGGCACCGAATCGACTCTCAGACTGTGAGAAATAAGATTCTCTGGTCTGATGAAACCAAGATTGAACTATTTGGCCTGAATGCCACGCGTCATATCTGGAGGAAACCTGGCATTTTATGTAATTGATTTTAGAATAAGGCTGTAACGTAACAAAATGTGGAAAAAGTCAAGGGGTCTGAATACTTTCTGAATGACCTGTAGTTTAGAAATGATCACATCTAAAATGGTGAAAGAAAAGACAGAACGTGGAATTGATCCTATTAAACACAACAACTTCAAGTGAGGACAAGGCAGATCTGATTTTCTTTTAAAAAGGACGTTCTTGCCTACTTCATCCATATTTCATTAAACACACACAAAAAAGTAGTGTATAGTACCAGTATTTAGCTTCAACACACACAAAAACATATATATATATAATTAACTACTGAAAACACTACCAAGATTGGAATTTACGCTGAAAAGAAAACCGAAACATGTAAAGTGTTGGTCCCTTGTTTCATGAGTAAAAGAAAATAATCCTAAACATTTTCCATTGGCACAAAAAAAGCTTATTGATCTAAAATGGGTTTACATCCATGTTAGTGAGCTTGTATCCTTTGCCAATATAATCCTTCCACCTGACAGAAGGTGTGACAGGTGTATTTCTGTCTTTAATAAATCCCTTTTGTGGTGAAAAACTCATTCTGATTGGCTGGGCCTGGCTCCCCGGTGGGTGGGCCTTTGAAATCAATAGATATGGCCCTAATGAATTTATTTCAATGGACAGATTTCCTTATATGGACTGTTGCGTTTATATATTTTTTCCAGTGTAGTTCCACTACCACCGTGCTAACGCAACATTCAGTTTGATTACTTGTTGAATTACATGTTGTTCACTACTCCCCAACACTGCAGGCAGCTTATTTTCACCACAGCAGAACTGTTTATTTTGTGAGAAATCACGTGTTTACCTTCCTAACAGAACACATACCGTAAGCATGGTTCCCAGGGTTCAACCTTTATCCCGTCATTCCTCAGTGACATGGACACCTCTGTCTTCCTTCATGTCTGGATGTTTCACATGTCAACGTCTCCCTCTTATCGTCTCTTATTCCATACGTGTCTCCTCAAAGTTTCAAAGGACTATCTTGTAGTCTTCAATGTAAAGAAATACCGCTTCAATTTTCACTGAGGATTTTTCAAGGTCGTATCACCATCTCCCTGATATTATCAACTCAGTGGTGCTTCCTTCTCCTCTTATCTGAGATTTAAACAATTATTCCCTCTCTCAACGCTAACATTCCCATGCTAATGGTTGTATTTGGGACCCAACGCTAACATTCCCATACTAATGGTTGTATCTGGGACCCAACGCTAACTTTCCCATACTAATGGTTCTATCTGGGACTCAACGCTAACATTCCCATACTAATGGTTCTATCTGGGACTCAACGCTAACATTCCCATACTAATGGTTCTATCTGGGACCCAACGCTAACATTCCCATACTAATGGTTCTATCTGGGACCCAACGCTAACATTCCCATGCTAATGGTTCTATCTGGGACCCAACGCTAACATTCCCATGCTAATGGTTGTATCTGGGACCCAACGCTAACATTCCCATGCTAATGGTTGTATCTGGGACCCAACGCTAACATTCCCATGCTAATGGTTGTATCTGGGACCCAACGCTAACATTCCCATACTAATGGTTCTATCTGGGACCCAACGCTAACATTCCCATGCTAATGGTTGTATCTGGGACCCAACGCTAACATTCCCATGCTAATGGTTGTATCTGGGACCCAACGCTAACATTCCCATGCTAATGGTTGTATCTGGGACCCAACGCTAACATTCCCATGCTAATGGTTCTATCTGGGACCCAACGCTAACATTCCCATGCTAATGGTTGTATCTGGGACCCAACGCTAACATTCCCATGCTAATGGTTCTATCTGGGACCCAACGCTAACATTCCCATGCAAATGGTTCTATCTGGGACCCAACGCTAACATTCCCATACTAATGGTTGTATCTGGGACCCACCGCTAACATTCCCATGCTAATGGTTGTATCTGGGACCCAACGCTAACATTCCCATGCTAATGGTTCTATCTGGGACCCAACGCTAACATTCCCATGCTAATGGTTCTATCTGGGACCCAACGCTAACATTCCCATACTAATGGTTGTATCTGGGACCCAACGCTAACATTCCCATACTAATGGTTCTATCTGGGACCAAACGCTAACATTCCCATACTAATGGTTGTATCTGGGACCAAACGCTAACATTCCCATACTAATGGTTGTATCTGGGACCCAACGCTAACATTCCCATACTAATGGTTCTATCTGGGACTCAACGCTAACATTCCCATACTAATGGTTCTATCTGGGACCCAACGCTAACATTCCCATGCTAATGGTTCTATCTGGGACCCAACGCTAACATTCCCATGCTAATGGTTCTATCTGGGACCCAACGCTAACATTCCCATACTAATGGTTGTATCTGGGACCCACCGCTAACATTCCCATGCTAATGGTTGTATCTGGGACCCAACGCTAACATTCCCATGCTAATGGTTCTATCTGGGACCCAACGCTAACATTCCCATGCTAATGGTTCTATCTGGGACCCAACGCTAACATTCCCATACTAATGGTTGTATCTGGGACCCAACGCTAACATTCCCATACTAATGGTTGTATCTGGGACCCAACGCTAACATTCCCATACTAATGGTTGTATCTGGGACCCAACGCTAACATTCCCATACTAATGGTTCTATCTGGGACTCAATGCTAACATTCCCATACTAATGGTTCTATCTGGGACCCAACGCTAACATTCCCATACTAATGGTTCTATCTGGGACCCAATGCTAACATTCCCATGCTAATGGTTCTATCTGGTACCCAACGCTAACATTCCCATACTAATGGTTCTATCTGGGACCCAATGCTAACATTCCCATACTAATGGTTCTATCTGGGACCCAACGCTAACATTCCCATACTAATGGTTCTATCTGGGACCCAATGCTAACATTCCCATACTAATGGTTCTATCTGGGACCCAATGCTAACATTCCCATGCTAATGGTTCTATCTGGGATCCAACACTAACATTCCCATAATATTTTTATGTTTTATTTAACCTTTATTTAACTAGGCAACTCAGTTAAGAACAAATTCTTATTTACAATGACGGCCTACCGGGGAACAGTGGGTTAACTTCCTTGTTCAGGGGCAGAACAACAGATATTTACTTTGTCAGCTCGGGGATTTGATCCAGCAATCTTTCGGTTACTGGCCAAACGCTCTAACCACTAGGCTATCTGCCGCCCTTAATGATGCTTATACATTCTCATTCTGATCTGACAACGCCAAAGACCACTCTGCTGGGAAGAACTCCCAAATGATGGATCTACTAACTAGAATGGTGCTGACGGCATTCCAGTTGGTGATTGATTGTGAAAGGTCTGCCCCTCCCCCGGCTTACCACCATACACACTGAGGACATTTCCCAGGGTTCAACCTTTATCCCGTCATTCCTCAGTGACATGGACACCTCTGTCTTCCTTCATGTCTGGATGTTTCACATGTCAACGTCTCCCTCTTATCGTCTCTTATTCCATACGTGTCTCGTCAAAGTTTCAAAGGACTATCTTGTAGTGTTCAATGTAAAGAAATACCGCTTCAATTTTCACTTAGGATTTTTCACCATCTCCCTGATATTATCAACTCAGTGGTGCTTCCTTCTCCTCTTATCTGAGGTTTAAAACATTATTCTCTCTCTGTTTCTCTATCTCTGTTTCTCTATCTCTGTTTCTCTCTCTGTTTCTCTCGCTCTGTTTCTCTCGCTCTGTTTCTCTCTGTTTCTCTCTGTTTCTCTCTCTCTGTTTCTCTCTCTCTGTTTATCTCTCTCTCTGTTTCTCTCTCTGTCTCTGTTTCTCTCTGTGTATCTGTCTCTGTTTCTCTCACTCTCTCTATCTATCTATCTCTCTCTCTCTCTCTCTCTCTCTGTTTCTCTCTCTGTTTCCAAATAAAACATGTGCTTTATTGGCATGACACATCGATACATATTGCCAAACACAATGTTACATTAGAAAATAGAACAATTAACAATATAAAATATATATATACAGGTTATGGAAAACAACAGAATAATCAAATAATGCTTCTCTCCCTCACCTCTCTCTCTCACCCCCTTCTCTCTCTCCCTCACCTTCTCTCTCTCTCACCCCCTTCTCTCTCTCTCACCCCCTTCTCTCTCTCTCACCCCCTTCTCTCTCTCTCACCCCCTTCTCTCTCTCTCACCCCCTTCTCTCTCTCTCACCCCCTTCTCTCTCTCTCACCTTCTTCTCTCTTTCTCTCACCCCCTTCTCTCTTTCACCCCCTTCTCTCTCTCTCACCCCCTTCTCTCTCTCTCACCCCCTTCTCTCTTTCTCTCACCCCCTTCTCTCTCTCTCTCACCCCCACCACTTTTTATCTCCAAGTCGAGTGCTGAAGGTAGAGGACATTCTGAAGGATGATGAGACTCTGACGTCCTTTCTTCTCAGGGACGTTCCTCTGTTAGTCTGTGTTCAATGAGCTGGCCAACGCCAAGATCAGGCCCAAGCAGGTGCGACTAGGCCTTACTGGACCTAGAGTGTTCTGCTCTGTTCATATTTAGACAGTCTGTAGCACACATTCCATCACCCTGACTTTCCCATCTGACTATTAGCTAAGGATTTATCCAGCCAGCACATTTTCCTGGGTGATAGCCACGCTGGCTGAATTACACAGCAGCCCTGAGAAAGACCGTTTGCGTTTATGAAAGTTCAGGACAGGATCTTTATTTTAAAGCTGTGGTCAAAATAGGTATTGGGATACTGATGTCATTACACACAGTAGTGGCACACCCTCAGGAGGCTGAAAAGATTTGTCATGGGCCCTCAGATCCTCAAGTTTTTCAGCTGCACCATTGAGAGCATCTTGACTGGCTGCATCACCGCTTGGTATGGCAACTGCTTGGCGTCCGACCACAAGGCGAGCTCCCTGCCATCCAAGACCTCTATACCAGGTGGTGTCAGAGGAAGGCCCTAAAAATTTGTCAGAGACTCCAGCCACCCAAGTAAACTGCTGTCTCTGCTACCGAACGACAAGCGGTACTGATGCACCAAGCCTGGAACCAAAAGGACCTTGTTCAGCTTCTACCACCAAGCCATAAGACTGCTAAATAGTTAGTTAAATAGTTAGTCTGGGTAGCTATTTGGTTAACTATTTAACAATCTGCATTGGCCATTTTTGCACAAACTTTTTAAAATCATGACATATGCTACTACTGTTTATTATCTGACACTTTACTCCTAGTTATATGTACATATCTACCTCAATTACCTGGTACCCCTGCACATCAACTCAGTACTATTATCCTGTGTATATAACCTAGTTATCATTGACTCAGTACTGGTACCCTGTGTATATAGCCTAGTTATCATTACTCAGTACTGGTACCCTGTGTATATAACCTAGTTATCATTGACTCAGTACTGGTACCCTGTGTATATAGCCTAGTTATCATTACTCAGTACTGGTACCCTGTGTATATAACCTAGTTATCATTACTCAGTACTGGTACCCTGTGTATATAACCTAGTTATCATTGACTCAGTACTGGTACCCTGTGTATATAGCCTAGTTATCATTACTCAGTACTGGTACCCTGTGTATATAACCTAGTTATCATTGACTCAGTACTGGTACCCTGTGTATATAACCTAGTTATCATTGACTCAGTACTGGTACCCTGTGTATATAACCTAGTTATCATTGACTCAGTACTGGTACCCTGTGTATATAACCTAGTTATCATTACTCAGTACTGGTACCCTGTGTATATAACCTAGTTATCATTGACTCAGTACTGGTACCCTGTGTATATAACCTAGTTATTGTTACTCAATGTGTGTTCATTCTTCGTTATCTTTCTATTATTAAATTGTTTCTCTCTGCATTGTTGTGAAGAGCCTGTAAGCATGTTCACTGTTAGTCTACACCTGTTGTTCACAAAGCATCATTTGGAGAGGTGAGCTGAGACCAAGTCATCCACATGATGAACCAGTATGGAGAGATGAGCTGGTCAGG
Source organism: Salvelinus alpinus (assembly GCF_045679555.1). NCBI lineage: Eukaryota > Metazoa > Chordata > Actinopteri > Salmoniformes > Salmonidae > Salvelinus > Salvelinus alpinus. The sequence continues at coordinate 10,467,875 of NC_092095.1, forward strand.
ACTGGGACAGGAATGGACTGGGTTAGGAATGGACTGGGACAGGAATGGACTGGGATGGACCTGGACTGGGACAGGAATGGACTGGGATGGACCTGGACTGGGACAGGAATGGACTGGGATGGACCTGGACTGGGATGGACCTGGACTGGGACAGGAATGGACTGGGCTGGAGCTGTTCTGGACCTGGGCTGGGATGGACCTGGGCTGGGATGGACCTGGGCTGGGATGGACCTGGGCTGGACTAAGCTGGACTGGGATGGACCGGGCTAGATATTAATGAGTACCAGACAAAAACACCTGTGTGATATGCGCATACGATTGCTGTTTGGACTTCTAATTTTCCCTCTACTAAAGACAAATCTGCTCAGGAGGGTTAGTCGGAGAAAAACAAGGAAAGCTGTCAGTCTCTTTTGTGCCCCTTCACTGTCTCTCCTATAACCTTCCATCTGAATTGGCCTTCACTGTCTCTCCTAGGACCCTCCATCTGAGTGGGCCTTCACTGTCTCTCCTAGAACCTTCCATCTGAGTTGGCCTTCACTGTCTCTCCTAGGACCCTCCATCTGAGTTGGCCTTCACTGTCTCTCCTAGGACCCTCCATCTGAGTTGGCCTTCACTGTCTCTCCTAGGATCCTCCATCTGAGTTGGCCTTCAATGTCTCCTAGGACCCTCCATCTGAGTGGGCCTTCACTGTCTCTCCTAGGACCCTCCATCTGAGTTGGCCTTCACTGTCTCTCCTAGGACCCTCCATCTGAGTTGGTCTTCACTGTCTCTCCTAGGACCCTCCATCTGAGTGGGCCTTCACTGTCTCTCCTAGGACCCTCCATCTGAGTGGGCCTTCAGGGTGAGTGGGTGAGGCCTCGTGCCCTAGGGGGTAGTAGGAAGGGGAAAAAAGAGGGCACCCTGTTCCTCTCTGTGGATCGCACGCCCTCTCTGTCTGTCTCCTCTGAGGCTAACTGCACTTCAGTGTGACAGAGCAAACCGGCCTTGTTGAGCCCGATTAGCTACAGGTTTCAGTCTGACCACCCTCCCTTTCAGCTCCGCCACAATGAACGCAGTCTACGGAATCCCATGGGCTGGTGTACACAGGAACAGGAATGGGAGAAGCTGATTGAAGAGCGTAACAAAATGTTTTGTCATTGGATGCTACAATGTACTGTAGGGATGATGGTTTGCCAACTAATTAGTGTGTGTGATATGTTATGCAGTCTTATTGAGAGAATGTGTGTGTGTTCATCTCAGTTGTCCCCCCTGGGCCCATTCTGGTAATTGGCAGTGTTGAAGCTCAATCAGACATGCTGTGTCTGCAATAGGAAGCCTGATGGTGAGGTGTCAGAGGAGATGAGACTGGCCCCCTGGGCTGTTTCCATGTTCACATCCACACACACACTTGGCCCCAAATAGGACGTGGTGGTGGTGGGGTGTGTGTGTAGACCATCGGGCCTAAGGAGGGTTGGCAGGTGTACAGCTCAGCCCAGGATACTGACGGGCGGTGTATCTGCACGGTGGTGGCACCTGAACAGAACCTCTGCTCCAGAGACGCCAAGGGAAGACAGCTCCGCCAGCTACTGGAGAAGGTCACACACAAAGCAATACAGACACATACAGTACATACTCTATCAGGGCCGGCTCCAGGCATAATCGACAGTTTAGGGCCCTGTGTCTGCTAGGGGGCCCCCAATCAATGCATGAGTGTGTGTGTCTGTGTTCTAGGATCAGTGTGTTTCATATAGAACATATTACTCTTCCTCATAAAGAAACCAAAATGATATTAAAGTATACTGTTAACCCTTCCAGGTTCAAATATCTATTAATACCTACATACCAAGGGGTCTAGCTACAGACACTAAATACCAAGGGGTCTAGCTACAGACACTAAATACCAAGGGGTCTAACTACAGACACTAATACATAAATACCAAGGGTCTAGCTACAGACACTAATACATAAATACCAAGGGTCTAGCTACAGACACTAATACATAAATACCAAGGGTCTAACTACAGACACTAAATACCAAGGGGTCTAACTACAGACACTAATACATAAATACCAAGGGGTCTAGCTACAGACACTAAATACCAAGGGGTCTAGCTACAGACACTAAATACCAAGGGGTCTAGCTACAGACACGAAATACCAAGGGGTCTAGCTACAGACACTAAATACCAAGGGGTCTAGCTACAGACACTAAATACCAAGGGGTCTAACTACAGACACTAATACATAAATACCAAGGGGTCTAGCTACAGACACTAAATACCAAGGGGTCTAGCTACAGACACTAAATACCAAGGGGTCTAGCTACAGACAGTAAATACCAAGGGGTCTAGCTACAGACACTAATACATAAATACCAAGGGGTCTAACTACAGACACTAAATACCAAGGGGTCTAGCTACAGACACTAATACATAAATACCAAGGGGTCTAACTACAGACACTAAATACCAAGGGGTCTAACTACAGACACTAAATACCAAGGGGTCTAGCTACAGACACTAAATACCAAGGGGTCTAGCTACAGACACTAATACATAAATACCAAGGGGTCTAACTACAGACACTAAATACCAAGGGGTCTAACTACAGACACTAAATACCAAGGGGTCTAGCTACAGACACTAAATACCAAGGGTCTAGCTACAGACACTAATACATAAATACCAAGGGGTCTAACTACAGACACTAAATACCAAGGGGTCTAACTACAGACACTAAATACCAAGGGGTCTAGCTACAGACACTAATACATAAATACCAAGGGGTCTAACTACAGACACTAAATACCAAGGGGTCTAACTACAGACACTAAATACCAAGGGGTCTAGCTACAGACACTAAATACCAAGGGTCTAGCTACAGACACTAAATACCAAGGGGTCTAGCTACAGACACTAATACATAAATACCAAGGGGTCTAGCTACAGACACTAATACATAAATACCAAGGGGTCTAGCTACAGACACTAATACATAAATACCAAGGGGTCTAACTACAGACACTAAATACCAAGGGGTCTAACTACAGACACTAAATACCAAGGGGTCTAGCTACAGACACTAAATACCAAGGGGTCTAGCTACAGACACTAAATACCAAGGGGTCTAGCTACAGACACTAAATACCAAGGGGTCTAACTACAGACACTAATACATAAATACCAAGGGGTCTAGCTACAGACACTAATACATAAATACCAAGGGTCTAGCTACAGACACGAAATACCAAGGGGTCTAGCTACAGACACTAAATACCAAGGGGTCTAGCTACAGACACTAATACATAAATACCAAGGGGTCTAGCTACAGACACTAATACATAAATACCAAGGGTCTAGCTACAGACACTAAATACCAAGGGGTCTAGCTACAGACACTAAATACCAAGGGGTCTAACTACAGACACTAATACATAAATACCAAGGGGTCTAACTACAGACACTAATACATAAATACCAAGGGTCTAGCTACAGACACTAAATACCAAGGGGTCTAGCTACAGACACTAAATACCAAGGGGTCTAACTACAGACACTAATACATAAATACCAAGGGGTCTAGCTACAGACACTAATACATAAATACCAAGGGGTCTAGCTACAGACACTAATACATAAATACCAAGGGTCTAGCTACAGACACTAATACATAAATACCAAGGGTCTAGCTACAGACACTAAATACCAAGGGGTCTAGCTACAGACACTAATACATAAATACCAAGGGTCTAGCTACAGACACTAAATACCAAGGGGTCTAGCTACAGACACTAATACATAAATACCAAGGGTCTAGCTACAGACACTAAATACCAAGGGGTCTAGCTACAGACACTAATACATAAATACCAAGGGGTCTAGCTACAGACACTAATACATAAATACCAAGGGGTCTAGCTACAGACACTAATACATAAATACCAAGGGTCTAGCTACAGACACTAAATACCAAGGGGTCTAGCTACAGACACTAATACATAAATACCAAGGGTCTAGCTACAGACACTAAATACCAAGGGGTCTAGCTACAGACACTAATACATAAATACCAAGGGGTCTAACTACAGACACTAATACATAAATACCAAGGGTCTAACTACAGACACTAATACATAAATACCAAGGGGTCTAGCTACAGACACTAATACATAAATACCAAGGGGTCTAGCTACAGACACTAAATACCAAGGGGTCTAGCTACAGACACTAATACATAAATACCAAGGGTCTAGCTACAGACACTAATACATAAATACCAAGGGGTCTAGCTACAGACACTAATACATAAATACCAAGGGGTCTAGCTACAGACACTAATACATAAATACCAAGGGGTCTAGCTACAGACACTAAATACCAAGGGGTCTAGCTACAGACACTAATACATAAATACCAAGGGGTCTAGCTACAGACACTAATACATAAATACCAAGGGGTCTAGCTACATACACTAAATACCAAGGGTCTAGCTACAGACACTAATACATAAATACCAAGGGTCTAACTACAGACACTAATACATAAATACCAAGGGGTCTAGCTACAGACACTAAATACCAAGGGGTCTAGCTACAGACACTAAATACCAAGGGGTCTAGCTACAGACACTAAATACCAAGGGGTCTAGCTACAGACACTAATACATAAATACCAAGGGTCTAGCTACAGACACTAATACATAAATACCAAGGGGTCTAGCTACAGACACTAATACATAAATACCAAGGGGTCTAGCTACAGACACTAAATACCAAGGGGTCTAGCTACAGACACTAAATACCAAGGGGTCTAGCTACAGACACTAAATACCAAGGGGTCTAGCTACAGACACTAAATACCAAGGGGTCTAACTACAGACACTAATACATAAATACCAAGGGGTCTAGCTACAGACACTAATACATAAATACCAAGGGGTCTAGCTACAGACACTAAATACCAAGGGGTCTAGCTACAGACACTAAATACCAAGGGGTCTAGCTACAGACACTAATACATAAATACCAAGGGGTCTAGCTACAGACACTAATACATAAATACCAAGGGGTCTAGCTACAGACACTAAATACCAAGGGTCTAACTACAGACACTAATACATAAATACCAAGGGTCTAACTACAGACACTAATACATAAATACCAAGGGTCTAACTACAGACACTAATACATAAATACCAAGGGGTCTAGCTACAGACACTAATACATAAATACCAAGGGTCTAGCTACAGACACTAATACATAAATACCAAGGGGTCTAGCTACAGACACTAAATACCAAGGGGTCTAGCTACAGACACTAAATACCAAGGGGTCTAGCTACAGACACTAAATACCAAGGGGTCTAACTACAGACACTAATACATAAATACCAAGGGTCTAGCTACAGACACTAAATACCAAGGGGTCTAACTACAGACACTAATACATAAATACCAAGGGTCTAGCTACAGACACTAAATACCAAGGGGTCTAGCTACAGACACTAAATACATAAATACCAAGGGGTCTAACTACAGACACTAAATACCAAGGGGTCTAGCTACAGACACTAAATACCAAGGGGTCTAACTACAGACACTAATACATAAATACCAAGGGGTCTAACTACAGACACTAAATACCAAGGGGTCTAGCTACAGACACTAAATACCAAGGGGTCTAGCTACAGAAACTAAATACCAAGGGGTCTAACTACAGACACTAATACATAAATACCAAGGGGTCTAGCTACAGACACTAATACATAAATACCAAGGGGTCTAGCTACAGACACTAAATACCAAGGGTCTAGCTACAGACACTAAATACCAAGGGGTCTAGCTACAGACACTAATACATAAATACCAAGGGGTCTAGCTACAGACACTAATACATAAATACCAAGGGTCTAGCTACAGACACTAATACATAAATACCAAGGGGTCTAGCTACAGACACTAAATACCAAGGGGTCTAGCTACAGACACTAAATACCAAGGGGTCTAGCTACAGACACTAATACATAAATACCAAGGGGTCTAACTACAGACACTAATACATAAATACCAAGGGTCTAGCTACAGACACTAAATACCAAGGGGTCTAGCTACAGACACTAATACATAAATACCAAGGGTCTAGCTACAGACACTAATACATAAATACCAAGGGTCTAGCTACAGACACTAATACATAAATACCAAGGGGTCTAACTACAGACACTAAATACCAAGGGGTCTAGCTACAGACACTAAATACCAAGGGGTCTAACTACAGACACTAATACATAAATACCAAGGGGTCTAACTACAGACACTAATACATAAATACCAAGGGTCTAGCTACAGACACTAAATACCAAGGGTCTAGCTACAGACACTAAATACCAAGGGGTCTAGCTACAGACACTAATACATAAATACCAAGGGGTCTAACTACAGACACTAATACATAAATACCAAGGGTCTAGCTACAGACACTAAATACCAAGGGGTCTAGCTACAGACACTAATACATAAATACCAAGGGGTCTAGCTACAGACACTAAATACCAAGGGGTCTAGCTACAGACACTAATACATAAATACCAAGGGGTCTAGCTACAGACACTAAATACCAAGGGGTCTAGCTACAGACACTAAATACCAAGGGGTCTAGCTACAGACACTAATACATAAATACCAAGGGGTCTAACTACAGACACTAATACATAAATACCAAGGGGTCTAGCTACAGACACTAATACATAAATACCAAGGGGTCTAACTACAGACACTAATACATAAATACCAAGGGGTCTAACTACAGACACTAATACATAAATACCAAGGGGTCTAGCTACAGACACTAAATACCAAGGGGTCTAACTACAGACACTAATACATAAATACCAAGGGGTCTAGCTACAGACACTAATACATAAATACCAAGGGGTCTAGCTACAGACACTAAATACCAAGGGTCTAGCTACAGACACTAAATACCAAAGGGTCTAGCTACAGACACTAATACATAAATACCAAGGGTCTAGCTACAGACACTAATACATAAATACCAAGGGTCTAGCTACAGACACTAATACATAAATACCAAGGGGTCTAACTACAGACACTAAATACCAAGGGGTCTAACTACAGACACTAATACATAAATACCAAGGGGTCTAGCTACAGACACTAAATACCAAGGGTCTAACTACAGACACTAATACATAAATACCAAGGGGTCTAGCTACAGACACTAATACATAAATACCAAGGGGTCTAGCTACAGACACTAATACATAAATACCAAGGGTCTAGCTACAGACACTAAATACCAAGGGGTCTAGCTACAGACACTAATACATAAATACCAAGGGGTCTAGCTACAGACACTAAATACCAAGGGGTCTAGCTACAGACACTAATACATAAATACCAAGGGTCTAGCTACAGACACTAATACATAAATACCAAGGGGTCTAGCTACAGACACTAATACATAAATACCAAGGGGTCTAGCTACAGACACTAAATACCAAGGGGTCTAGCTACAGACACTAATACATAAATACCAAGGGGTCTAGCTACAGACACTAAATACCAAGGGGTCTAACTACAGACACTAAATACCAAGGGGTCTAACTACAGATACTAATACATAAATACCAAGGGGTCTAGCTACAGACACTAAATACCAAGGGGTCTAGCTACAGACACTAAATACCAAGGGTCTAGCTACAGACACTAAATACCAAGGGGTCTAACTACAGACACTAATACATAAATACCAAGGGTCTAGCTACAGACACTAATACATAAATACCAAGGGGTCTAGCTACAGACACTAATACATAAATACCAAGGGGTCTAACTACAGACACTAAATACCAAGGGGTCTAGCTACAGACACTAATACATAAATACCAAGGGGTCTAACTACAGACACTAAATACCAAGGGTCTAGCTACAGACACTAAATACCAAGGGGTCTAGCTACAGACACTAAATACCAAGGGTCTAGCTACAGACACTAAATACCAAGGGGTCTAACTACAGACACTAATACATAAATACCAAGGGGTCTAGCTACAGACACTAATACATAAATACCAATAAAATACCTGCTGTGGTTATTTTTACAGATGACAGTGTTTGATTGTAATTTCACCCTAATTTTTCTCTCCTCTCTCTCTTTCCCACCTTTCCTTTCCCCCTATCATCTCTCTCTCTTTCCCACCTTTCCTCTTCCCCTATCATCTCTCTCACTTTCCCACCTTTCCCCTTCCCCTATCATCTCTCTCACTTTCCCACCTTTCCCCATCCTCTCTATTTTCCACCTTTCATCTTTCCATTTATTTTCTCCTTCCTGTTTCCTCCTTCCTCTCTTTCTCTTCTCCTCCCCTAGCTTCATGCTGACGTTGAACTGTTGCTTCCTATCTTGATGGAGCAGGTGAAGGGTCTACTGTGTGTCCAGGTGTGTGAGGGTTCTACTGTGTGTCTATGATGGTGAGGGGTCTACTGTGTGTCTATGATGGTGAGGGGTCTACTGTGTGTCTATGACGGTGAAGGGTCTACTGTGTGTCTATGACGGTGAAGGGTCTACTGTGTGTCTAGGTGGGTGAAGGGTCTACTGTGTGTCTATGATGGTGAAGGGTCTACTGTGTGTCTGGGACAGTGAAGGGTCTACTGTGTCTATAATGGTGAAGGGTCTACTGTGTGTCTATGATGGTGAAGGGTCTACTGTGTGTCTATGATGGTGAAGGGTCTACTGTGTGTCTATGATGGTGAAGGGTCTACTGTGTGTCTATGACGGTGAAGAGAATCATCCTAGAGAAGAAGCTCATGCTCAAAGAGACTCTGAAGGCCATGGGGTCACCAACGGGCTCTTGGGGGTCACATGGTTCATATACTACTTCCTCGTGATGGCTTCCAGCACCTCCATGTCCACTGGGATCCTCATGGTGAGGAGAGAGGAAGGGAGGGAGGGAAGGAAGGGAGGGAGGGAAGGAGAGAGGAAGAAAGGGAGGGAAGTGTGGGAGAGGTGGAGGTACACCTGGTTCATAGCTTCCTTGTGATGTTTGCCAGCACCGCCCTTCTCACTGGGATCATCATGGTCAGTCCTAGTTGGGCCCATGTTGTAAATTACCAAAATGACTAGTTGGTCAATGAGTAGCCCTTTCCTGCAGTCAAATTATCAAATTGCCCTCTAGTGGCCTCATGGATGGAATGTTATTTTTATTTACACCGAAAATCTGGTGTTTCTATGTCAAACAGTTTTGTTATTTTTCAGTCATCACCTTGTGATGTATATAAAGTGTAATAATGGGATGAAAACTCAAAATGGAATACATTTCAACTCCATATCTGACACAGTACAGGTCTTCTGTTTGTAAGCCGTGTGTGTGAGGTGTAAACTTTTGTTTAAGACTACCAAGAAACACTCTGTGTGTCCCTGATTTAGCCGACTGAAGTAAAAGGTCGCGCAGCGGTCTAATGCACTGCATCTCAGTGCAGAGGTGTCACTACAGTTCCTGGTTCAAATCCAGGCTGTATCACATCCGGCCATGATTGGGAGTCCCATAGGGCGGTGCGCAATTGGCCCAGCGTCGTCCGGGTTTGGCCGTCATTGTAAATAAAATAAAAAATATTAACTGACTTGCCTAGTTAAATAAAGGTTCAATTAAACATTTTTTTTTTTACACATTGCTTTACAGAGCAGAACCATTTAGATAGCAGTTTGGAGTGTACTGTTGTGACCTCTAGTGGAAGATTAGGGGAATGAAATGTTCAACTTTTGCCACCATAAATTTGTAATAATAACTGATGTGATGTCACCCTGTATATTCGTGTTTGTAAATCAAGTAAATAAGGACTAACTCTAAACACTAACAAAACCAATGGATGCTTTATTCTGTCCAGGGTGGTAAGGTGTTGAACTACAGCAATCGTCTGATCCTGTTCCTCTTCCTGCTAACCTTCACCACGGCAACCATCATGCAGGGTTTCCCGCTGAGGAGACTGAAGTACCAGGACCAACGAGAGAGGCTAGGGAAGGGGAAAACAGAGGAGGAGGAAACGGTACATTGAGAAAAAGAGGGTAAATAACTTTCTTCAGGCAGTCAAACATTCAAATCATCTTGACTTCTTTTCAGAAAATAACTAAGTGGAGTTAAAAAAAAAAAAAAGTACTGTACATATCAGGGCCATAGACTTTGACTCAGATGCTCTCTCTCTCCCGCAGCAGCGAGTGTAGTGACCACTCCATCAGACCACACTAGATATAGGTAACTAGTCCCTCAGTCCACACTAGATCAGGTGACTATTAATCAGACCACACTAGAGCAGGTGACTATAAATCAGACCACACTAGAGCAGGTGACTATTAATCAGACCACTCTAGATCAGGTGACTATTAATCAGACCACTCTAGATCAGGTGACTATAAATCAGACCACACTAGAGCAGGTGACTATTAATCAGACCACACTAGAGCAGGTGACTATAAATCAGACCACACTAGATCAGGTGACTATTAATTAGTCCACACTAGATCAGGTGACTATTAATCAGACCACACTAGAGCAGGTGACTATAAATCAGACCACTCTAGATCAGGTGACTATTCATCAGACCACACTAGAGCAGGTGACTATTAATCAGACCACTCTAGATCAGGTGACTACTCTGTCAGACCACACAAGATCAGGTGACTATTAATCAGACCACACTAGATCAGGTGACTACTCTTATATAAAAACTCACCTTGTTTTCTCTTGCTCAACTTTATTGTTGAAAGTCTAGCTAGTGAGCCAGAGAATTTGGCTCATGAGATAATTACTAATCAGAAATTAATGGAAATATATTTTAATGTTCTATAATGATTTACGTTTATTCACAAACACCTCAGAACTCTATGGACTTAAATAAACAATAATATTAAATAGAAATAAACTATAACCAATTCAGAAGGGGGAAATTTGCACCGTGAAGAGCATGAGGTTGAGTATGTGCTTATCCTTCCATGATTAACAGATACCCACTTCATTCATGATAGTGGCATCTATTATTATGCACAGTAAATACAGCTGGAATTGAAACCATTGTATTCTGTCTCCTTAGCAAATTGACTCCTGCGTCACCCACATTCTTACACGTCAGCTGTGTATCCAGTGTCATTTCAAAGGTTCAAAGCTTAATTAACAAGCGTACATTTTTGCTCTTCATTCTGTGAAGAACGTAAGGTGTTTATTCTCTGGTGAAACTGAGTCGTACCTCCTTTTCCAAACAGCTAGACTACCCACAACAGCTGAAACAGAGCAGTACCCCCTTCTCCAAACAGCTAGACTGCCCACGACAGCTGAAACAGAGCAGTACCTCCTTTTCCAAACAGCTAGGCTGCCCACGACAGCTGAAACAGAGTAGTACCTCTTTTTCCAAACAGCTAGGCTGCTTACGACAGCTGAAACAGAGCAGTACCTCCTTCTCCAAACAGCTAGGCTGCCCACGACAGCTGAAACAGAGCAGTACCTCCTTTTACAAACAGCTAGGCTGCCCACGACAGCTGAAACAGAGCAGTACCTCCTTTTCCAAACAGCTAGGCTGCCCACGACAGCTGAAACAGAGCAATACCTAGCCAACTGCTTTGCCCTAGTCTTTGTAAGGCCCGGCCAAAAGTGTTCTTCTTGTTTTTAGCTGATAGGAGGAGAACCCGTGACAAGGGTTGACGAGTTGTACGTTCCGAAATGCTGTTCTGCACACCACTGTTGTACTCCGCCGTTTTTTTGTCTGTTTGTGTTCCGCCTGTTAGCTTGCATGACTCTGGACATTCTCCTTCGACCTCTCTCATCAACGAGCTGTTTTCACCCACAGGACTGCTGCTGTCTGTTTGTGTTCCGCCTGTTAGCTTGCATGACTCTGGACATTCTCCTTCGACCTCTCTCATCAACGAGCTGTTTTCACCCACAGGACTGCTGCTGTCTGTTTGTGTTCCGTCTGTTAGCTTGCATGACTCTGGACATTCTCCTTCAACCTCTCTCATCAACGAGCTGTTTTCACCCACAGGACTGCTGCTGTCTGTTTGTGTTCCGTCTGTTAGCTTGCATGACTCTGGACATTCTCCTTCGACCTCTCTCATCAACGAGCTGTTTTCACCCACAGGACTGCTGCTGTCTGTTTGTGTTCCGTCTGTTAGCTTGCATGACTCTGGACATTCTCCTTCGACCTCTCTCATCAACGAGCTGTTTTCACCCACAGGACTGCTGCTGTCTGTTTGTGTTCCGTCTGTTAGCTTGCATGACTCTGGACATTCTCCTTCGACCTCTCTCATCAACGAGCTGTTTTCACCCACAGGACTGCTGCTGTCTGTTTGTGTTCCGTCTGTTAGCTTGCACGACTCTGGACATTCTCCTTCGACCTCTCTCATCAACGAGCTGTTTTCACCCACAGGACTGCTGCTGTCTGTTTGTGTTCCGTCTGTTAGCTTGCATGGCTCTGGACATTCTCCTTCGACCTCTCTCATCAACGAGCTGTTTTCACCCACAGGACTGCTGCTGTCTGTTTGTGTTCCGTCTGTTAGCTTGCATGACTCTGGACATTCTCCTTCGACCTCTCTCATCAACGAGCTGTTTTCACCCACAGGACTGCTGCTGTCTGTTTGTGTTCCGCCTGTTAGCTTGCATGACTCTGGACATTCTCCTTCGACCTCTCTCATCAACGAGCTGTTTTCACCCACAGGACTGCTGCTGTCTGTTTGTGTTCCGTCTGTTAGCTTGCATGACTCTGGACATTCTCCTTCGACCTCTCTCATCAACGAGCTGTTTTCACCCACAGGACTGCTGCTGTCTGTTTGTGTTCCGTCTGTTAGCTTGCATGACTCTGGACATTCTCCTTCGACCTCTCTCATCAACGAGCTGTTTTCACCCACAGGACTGCTGCTGTCTGTTTGTGTTCCGTCTGTTAGCTTGCATGACTCTGGACATTCTCCTTCGACCTCTCTCATCAACGAGCTGTTTTCACCCACAGGACTGCTGCTGTCTGTTTGTGTTCCGTCTGTTAGCTTGCATGACTCTGGACATTCTCCTTCGACCTCTCTCATCAACGAGCTGTTTTCACCCACAGGACTGCTGCTGTCTGTTTGTGTTCCGTCTGTTAGCTTGCACGACTCTGGACATTCTCCTTCGACCTCTCTCATCAACGAGCTGTTTTCACCCACAGGACTGCTGCTGTCTGTTTGTGTTCCGTCTGTTAGCTTGCATGGCTCTGGACATTCTCCTTCGACCTCTCTCATCAACGAGCTGTTTTCACCCACAGGACTGCTGCTGTCTGTTTGTGTTCCGTCTGTTAGCTTGCATGACTCTGGACATTCTCCTTCGACCTCTCTCATCAACGAGCTGTTTTCACCCACAGGACTGCTGCTGTCTGTTTGTGTTCCGCCTGTTAGCTTGCACGACTCTGGACATTCTCCTTCGACCTCTCTCATCAACGAGCTGTTTTCACCCACAGGACTGCTGCTGTCTGTTTGTGTTCCGTCTGTTAGCTTGCATGACTCTGGACATTCTCCTTCGACCTCTCTCATCAACGAGCTGTTTTCACCCACAGGACTGCTGCTGTCTGTTTGTGTTCCGCCTGTTAGCTTGCATGACTCTGGACATTCTCCTTCGACCTCTCTCATCAACGAGCTGTTTTCACCCACAGGACTGCTGCTGTCTGTTTGTGTTCCGTCTGTTAGCTTGCATGACTCTGGCCATTCTCCTTCGACCTCTCTCATCAACGAGCTGTTTTCACCCACAGGACTGCTGCTGTCTGTTTGTGTTCCGCCTGTTAGCTTGCATGACTCTGGACATTCTCCTTCGACCTCTCTCATCAACGAGCTGTTTTCACCCACAGGACTGCTGCTGTCTGTTTGTGTTCCGTCTGTTAGCTTGCATGACTCTGGACATTCTCCTTCGACCTCTCTCATCAACGAGCTGTTTTCACCCACAGGACTGCTGCTGTCTGTTTGTGTTCCGCCTGTTAGCTTGCACGACTCTGGACATTCTCCTTCGACCTCTCTCATCAACGAGCTGTTTTCACCCACAGGACTGCTGCTGTCTGTTTGTGTTCCGTCTGTTAGCTTGCATGACTCTGGCCATTCTCCTTCGACCTCTCTCATCAACGAGCTGTTTTCACCCACAGGACTGCTGCTGTCTGTTTGTGTTCCGCCTGTTAGCTTGCATGACTCTGGACATTCTCCTTCGACCTCTCTCATCAACGAGCTGTTTTCACCCACAGGACTGCTGCTGTCTGTTTGTGTTCCGTCTGTTAGCTTGCATGACTCTGGACATTCTCCTTCGACCTCTCTCATCAACGAGCTGTTTTCACCCACAGGACTGCTGCTGTCTGTTTGTGTTCCGCCTGTTAGCTTGCACGACTCTGGACATTCTCCTTCGACCTCTCTCATCAACGAGCTGTTTTCACCCACAGGACTGCTGCTGTCTGTTTGTGTTCCGTCTGTTAGCTTGCATGACTCTGGACATTCTCCTTCGACCTCTCTCATCAACGAGCTGTTTTCACCCACAGGACTGCTGCTGTCTGTTTGTGTTCCGTCTGTTAGCTTGCATGACTCTGGACATTCTCCTTCGACCTCTCTCATCAACGAGCTGTTTTCACCCACAGGACTGCTGCTGTCTGTTTGTGTTCCGCCTGTTAGCTTGCACGACTCTGGACATTCTCCTTCGACCTCTCTCATCAACGAGCTGTTTTCACCCACAGGACTGCTGCTGTCTGTTTGTGTTCCGCCTGTTAGCTTGCATGACTCTGGACATTCTCCTTCGACCTCTCTCATCAACGAGCTGTTTTCACCCACAGGACTGCTGCTGTCTGTTTGTGTTCCGTCTGTTAGCTTGCATGGCTCTGGACATTCTCCTTCGACCTCTCTCATCAACGAGCTGTTTTCACCCACAGGACTGCTGCTGTCTGTTTGTGTTCCGTCTGTTAGCTTGCATGACTCTGGACATTCTCCTTCGACCTCTCTCATCAACGAGCTGTTTTCACCCACAGGACTGCTGCTGTCTGTTTGTGTTCCGTCTGTTAGCTTGCATGACTCTGGACATTCTCCTTCGACCTCTCTCATCAACGAGCTGTTTTCACCCACAGGACTGCTGCTGTCTGTTTGTGTTCCGCCTGTTAGCTTGCATGACTCTGGACATTCTCCTTCGACCTCTCTCATCAACGAGCTGTTTTCACCCACAGGACTGCTGCTGTCTGTTTGTGTTCCGCCTGTTAGCTTGCATGACTCTGGACATTCTCCTTCGACCTCTCTCATCAACGAGCTGTTTTCACCCACAGGACTGCTGCTGTCTGTTTGTGTTCCGTCTGTTAGCTTGCATGACTCTGGACATTCTCCTTCGACCTCTCTCATCAACGAGCTGTTTTCACCCACAGGACTGCTGCTGTCTGTTTGTGTTCCGCCTGTTAGCTTGCACGACTCTGGACATTCTCCTTCGACCTCTCTCATCAACGAGCTGTTTTCACCCACAGGACTGCTGCTGTCTGTTTGTGTTCCGTCTGTTAGCTTGCACGACTCTGGACATTCTCCTTCGACCTCTCTCATCAACGAGCTGTTTTCACCCACAGGACTGCTGCTGTCTGTTTGTGTTCCGTCTGTTAGCTTGCATGACTCTGGACATTCTCCTTCGACCTCTCTCATCAACGAGCTGTTTTCACCCACAGGACTGCTGCTGTCTGTTTGTGTTCCGTCTGTTAGCTTGCATGACTCTGGACATTCTCCTTCGACCTCTCTCATCAACGAGCTGTTTTCACCCACAGGACTGCTGCTGTCTGTTTGTGTTCCGCCTGTTAGCTTGCACGACTCTGGACATTCTCCTTCGACCTCTCTCATCAACGAGCTGTTTTCACCCACAGGACTGCTGCTGTCTGTTTGTGTTCCGCCTGTTAGCTTGCATGACTCTGGACATTCTCCTTCGACCTCTCTCATCAACGAGCTGTTTTCACCCACAGGACTGCTGCTGTCTGTTTGTGTCCCGTCTGTTAGCTTGCATGACTCTGGACATTCTCCTTCGACCTCTCTCATCAACGAGCTGTTTTCACCCACAGGACTGCTGCTGTCTGTTTGTGTTCCGCCTGTTAGCTTGCATGACTCTGGACATTCTCCTTCGACCTCTCTCATCAACGAGCTGTTTTCACCCACAGGACTGCTGCTGTCTGTTTGTGTTCCGCCTGTTAGCTTGCATGACTCTGGACATTCTCCTTCGACCTCTCTCATCAACGAGCTGTTTTCACCCACAGGACTGCAACTGACTGGATGTGTTTTGTTTGTCGCACACCATTTCCGGTAAACTCTACACCCCTCAAACTCAACTCTGGACCTGGAAGCCAGTTCCACTGTCTTTTTTCATTGTTCTCCTCTAATCAGGGACTGATTTAGACCTGGGACAATTCATTATCAGGTAGAACAGAAAACCAACAGGCTCCGGATCTCGTAGGGTTGAGTACTCCTGCCCTAAACACTGTCGTGTGGTCAAAAGCAAAGGAGGCCGGACGTTTCTGAGGTACTGGAACCGGTCAGCCTGGCACCGACGATCATACCACTCTCAAAGTCTCTTAGGTCACTCGTTTTGTCCACTCTAACGTTCAATCAAACAGTAACTGAATGCTTCGATGCCTGTCTGTCTGCTTTATATAGCAAGCCACGTGTCTCACTGTCTGTAGGATCAAAATATTTGTGTGAACGGGGTGGTGTACCTAATACACTGGCCAAATGACTGTTAAAAGCATTTGTTGCTATTGAATTCACATTTAAATTATGATGTGATTTTGTAAGCCTATATGTTCTGTTTAAACATTAAGCTTTCTTCTGTGCATACAATTTTGGAAGTTTTATGCATATGCCAGATAACTGTTTTGTTTGCAAATGAGAGATTATTGAATTGTCAGAGATAATTATTTCAAATAAATATTTTCTGTAACAATGATTGATTCTTTGTGAAATATGCACAACTCTTCTTTTAGATAAAAGACTTGTCTCTTTTAAATGATTTTAATTATTCATTTAATATGTACACTTTGTATACAAAACAAGTTTGTCGACAAATTAGTTTGTCTATAATTGAGTTTGTCTATAATTTGTACAGGATGCAACAGTACCTCTTACATCTAGTAACACCTGAGAATTTGACAGATTGTAGTTAGTTTGAACGATAAATAAGTAATGCATAACTAAATTAGCCTCAACTTTCTCCCAAAGTTAAAATCATCAGGTCGTTTAGTTACTTTCAAACGAATGCGGCTTCATTGTAGAGGTGGAAAATAAACACATGTAAAACTTAGAACATCTGCTAAAGTTCCATTTCTATGCTTCTAGATCACTTCTCAGTTAACCAATTCCATTTTCCCTTCTCTACTTACTCTGTAAACTGAAAATAGCTCTGATACACTTCAGCCGTAACAAATGCTGTTCCACGAGGCCTTCCTAAACAGGTATATCGTAACAAGTTACACACTCTCTTTTCTTCTAGGAAATGCACAATAACTTATTACAAAATAACATGGTAGATTATATATACTGTAACTCCAATCGTATATTCATAATTTTATAATTTTGGATTATTTCCACCGTCTGAAGACGAAGAACGCCAACAGCATCTGATCCTTCGGTAGCTGCGTCGTAACAGTCAATCAATCATCCTGATCGGTAAAATATATCAGATAAATAACTTATCAATATAGCTGCGTCGTAACAGTCAATCAATCATCCTGATCGGTAAAATATATCAGATAAATAACTTATCAATATAGCTGCGTCGTAACAGTCAATCAATCATCCTGATCGGTAAAATATATCAGATAAATAACTTATCAATATAGCTGCGTCGTAACAGTCAATCAATCATCCTGATCGGTAAAATATATCAGATAAATAACTTATCAATATAGCTGCGTCGTAACAGTCAATCAATCATCCTGATCGGTAAAATATATCATATAAATAACTTATCAATATAGCTGCGTCTTAACAGTCAATCAATCATCCTGATCGGTAAAATATATCATATAAATAACTTATCAATATAGCTGCGTCTCAAAGATTGAATGAAACATAATCAATCCACAATCCACAACAGTGATGACACAATCCTTTCTGTGAATTCTGTCCTTGATAGCTGTTGAAAAGATAACAGACCATTGCCATGACGCTAGATGAAGGAACAGCCAATGGGGTCTTCGTGCTTTGTGAGAAATACAGTAACCCATCGATCTCCAACAGCGTTTCAGGTTGATGCCTCTGATACTCCTCAGTCAGAATGGTAAATGTTTGTTGTGTGGTCAGAGGAGGAGTGGGATAATTGGCATACGCAGGTGTGGGTAGTCCTTGAACTCCCTGGTGTAGGCTTTATGCTTCCCATTGGCCCAGATGGTCATCTGGATCAAACCAAAGAAGGTGAACAAGGCCACTGTGGAGAGACAGATCAATAACAGATTGTACCTTAGTGGCAGCACAGTGCAACACACACACACACGAGTAGTGGGAATATAAATGTGTGAGTGAGTAAAATTGCCAAAGTATTCATTAAATATGGGAAATAAACCTGAAATTAGTAAACATTTATAAAAAATAGGATCTAAATCAACTGACCTGGAAGACACTGGGTCATAACAGAGAAACTTGCCCAGGCTCCTACCTAAATGAAAGAAATATCGATAACCTGTAACACCATTGATCATTTCAGAAACCACAACCATATAGTCACAACACGTCGTAGCCATAGAAACAGGATCTATTTATATGGTTTATAGCCTTCATCCTTACCTCGTAGGTGTAATTGGGGCAAGACACGAGGAAGAAGAGCCACGTGAATGGGTTCTTCGTCGGGCGAGGGAACTTTCTGCACTTGGGCCCACCTTCTGCCTTGAGGTTATTGAGAGCCACGTGAATGGAGAAATTACCAGCCTCACAGAGCTGCAGTCAAAACATAAAACACATATCCCGTTTAACACACGTCAAAGTCATCTGTAATAATTATTTCTCGTGTTCATCACCCCCGTCGGGTGTTTTGTCAACCAATACGTACCACAAATATAGCCAGTGCGTAGTTCGCCTGCATGTCTCCATACGCTGTGGAGAGACATAAACCATTGGTTAGTTGGATGTTTGGTTGAGAGAAGTCATCTTGTTATTATTCAGATGTACCTACGTATATATAGAGTGGAGGAGGGACTGTAAGTCTGGTTGAGCCACTGAGTGGTCGGTCTGAGTGGTCGGTCTGAGTGGTCGGTCTGAGTGGTCGGTCTGAGTGGTCGGTCTGAGTGGTCGGTCTGAGTGGTCGGTCGGTCTGAGTGGTCGGTCGGTCTGAGTGGTCGGTCTGAGTGGTCGGTCTGAGTGGTCGGTCGGTCTGAGTGGTCGGTCTGAGTGGTCGGTCTGAGTGGTCGGTCTGAATGATAGAGGACTTACATGGAGGCGTGTACAGTGGATGATTGATGTAGAAGGCCAACCATGCCGAAAAGGTCCAGTAATACACACAGTTCTGACAGAAAGAGAGGGAAACACCAGTAATACACACAGTTCTGACAGAAAGAGAGGGAAACACCAGTAATACACACAGTTCTGACAGAAAGAGAGGGAAACACCAGTAATACACACAGTTCTGACAGAAAGAGAGGGAAATACCAGTAATACACACAGTTCTGACAGAAAGAGAGGGAAATACCAGTAATACACACAGTTCTGACAGAAAGAGAGGGAAATACCAGTAATACACACAGTTCTGACAGAAAGAGAGGGAAATACCAGTAAGGACACTGTCAATTTGCTAGTGTTTCTAACCTTTATTTAACTAGGCAAGTCAGTTGAGAACAAATTTTTATTTACAATGACGGCCTACACCGGACAAAACCCGGACGATGCTGGGCCAATTGTGCGGCGTCCTATGGGACTCTCAATCACGGACGGTTGTGATACAGCCTGGATTCAAACCAGGGTGTCTGTAGTGACACCTCAAGCACTGAGATGCAGTGCCTTAGACCGCTGTGCCACTCGGGAGGCCAATATATTGTAAAAAAAATATTTCTAATGACATCTTGATGTTCTGCAGATAATACTGCAGTGGTAGCAGTGTATTAAAAACCTTTGATAGGACAAAGACAGAGAGTGACTATGTTTTGTATTGAGAATGTGAGGAGCAGTGGTTGTTATTGTCCTTATACTGTAAATTATGACCCACATTTAAAGTAGCACTGTAAAGTACACTAGTAATACTGTAAAATACATGGCTTCGAAGTAAAGTAGCCCAAGTGGAGCAGAGGAAGTCCGTACCCTGACTATAGTCCTGAGAGGCATGGTGCCATGGGAGAACCGGTGCACAAAGATAGTCTCAATCAATCTCTTGATGTAGTGGCAGGTGTGACAGGCACAGGCTAGTCTGAAGGAGAGAGTTGGGGAGAGTGAGAGAGGTGGGGGGAGAGTGAGAGAGGTGGGGGGAGAGAGAGAGAGGTGGGGGGAGAGAGAGAGAGGTGGGAGAGAGAGAGAGAGAGGTGGGGGGAGAGAGACAGAGGTGGGGAGAGGGAGAGAGAGACAGAGGTGGGGAGAGGGAGAGAGAGACAGCGAGGTGTGGGGAGAGAGAGCGGTGGGGGGAGAGAGATGTGGGGAGCGAGAGAGAGAGGTGGTGGGGAGAGAGAGAGAGCGAGAGAGGTGGGGAGAGAGAGAGCGAGCGAGAGAGGTGGGGATAGAGAGAGAGCGAGCGAGGTGGGGATAGAGAGAGAGCGAGAGAGGTGGGGGGAGAGAGAGGTGGGGGGAGAGAGAGGAGGAGGGAGAGAGAGGTGTGGGGGGAGAGAGAGAGAGGTGTGGGGAGAGAGAGAGAGGTGTGGGGGGAGAGAGAGAGGTGTGGGGGGAGAGAGAGAGGGGGGGAGAGACAGAGAGTGGGGGAGAAAGAGGTGGGGGGAGAGAGGTGGGGGGAGAGAGAGAGAGAGGTGGGGGGAGAGAGAGTGGGGGGGAGAGACAGAGAGTGGGGGAGAAAGAGGTGGGGGGGAGAGAGATAGAAAAGTGAGGAAGAGAGAAGGGGACATTGGATGGAGGCAAAGAAAGAGAGAGACAGATGAATGTTAGATTGGATCTCATCTGAAGCCAATCAGTATGTTATTGGGTGTATTAGAGACTGACTTACGTGACCACTGAGTTGGAGCTGGAGGTGAAGGCATCCTGTTGTGAGTAGATATAGGGAACTCGGAAATAGAACAGGAGGTAAATAAACAGGGGGCCAATGTACTCCGCTAAAAACACCTGCCAACAGCGGAAGAGGGTGTGTAAGATGTCCAATGTATTCATTACACATGTCAAATTAACATGAAACCTGAACTTAATAGCTGAAAGAAGAGGCTCTTGTCAAATGTTAACAGTCTATAAGAGTCCAATGGGGGACTGCAGTTTGAATCTACAGTACTGTAGGTCACAGGCTCTTACCATTGTCCACCCGATCTGTGGACCCAGGTCCCTAAAATACATGGTTGCCGTGGTCCCAACTGGTAGGTTTTGTAATACATCGTCGTCCTTAAGTGATTTTCCTTCTGAGAAAAAAAACACAAAAAAACAAGATGTGAAAATAAAATGTAGAGTTTGATTTTCCTGTTCAAACAGACCAAGGAATTCATCTTCCATGTAAAATGTCATAGATTATAAGAAGAAAAACTTCTTACATGGATTCTTTTCTTAGAACCAATCAATGTTCCCTATTCTCTTGTCCTAGAAGCTCAAGGTGACCTTACTCCTAACCTGTTTCTGTGGAGGAATAATTGAAAGTAATTTTAGTGTAAGCTCAACGGGGTAGATATTGACCCATTTAGGTTCAGCTAAATGAGATTGCCTGTCCGCTTCAAGTAACAAGCTATATTAAAGAGATTCTCCGCTACTTTTTGTATTATTTTGTATTATTTTGTATTATTTTGTATTATTTTTAGCCAGTAGTTCTGAAAGTAGTACTCAATAGCCAAGAGTGGTCGCCGAAAAATGCATACTATGTCACATATGTGCAGATATGAGCACTACGCCGTTGCTCTCTCTCTCAGCCGCTGCTGTGTGGGCCGCTGGGCCTAACGTTGCGCAGACCTCATGCTAGCTGTCACTCAAATGCGGTGGCAGGTAGCCTAGCGGTTAAGAGCGTTGAGCCAGTAACCGAAAGGTGAAAAATCTGTCGACGTGTCCTTGAGCAAGGCACTTATCCCTTATTGCTTCTGTAGGTCTCTCTGGATAAGAGTGTCTGCTAAATGACTTACATGTAAAAGCTCATTGGCTAGAACTCAAATTGCTAAGGAGCATGTATGAACGACACATTGACACATTCATCCCAAAGCGGGAGGTTTCAAAAATACTTTTCTTAGTCGCCAAAGTACTGGAGCATGTCTTTAAGAGTGTACATGCTGGGCCTCTCGAGTGGCGCAGCGGTGTTAGTTGTGCCACTAGATATTCTGGGTTCGAGTCCAGGCTCTGTCGCAGCTGGCCGCGACTGGGAGACCCATGGGGCGGCGCACAATTGGCCCAGCGTCGTCCGGGTTAGGGGTGGGTTTGGCCGGCAGGGATATCCTTGTCCCATCGCGCACTAGTGACTTCTGTGGCAGGCTGGGCGCAGTGCACGCTGACACGGTCGCCAGGTGCACGGTGTTTCCTCCGACACATTGGTGCGGCTGGCTTCCGGGATAAGTGGGCATTGTGTCAAGAAGCAGTGCCGGCTTGGTTGGGTTGTGTCTCGGAGTACGCACGGCTCTCGGCCATTCGCCTCTCCCGAGTCCGTACGGGAGTTACAGCGATAAGACAAGACTGTAACTACCAATTTGGATACCATGAAATTGGAGAGAAAAAAAGGGGTAAAAAACAAACTTTGTGTACATTACAACCCAATCATCTCACATCACGTTGACAACAGAGAATATATTAGCTGTTTGGCTTGTGAACTTCGCACATTATATTGTCTTAAACATTGAAAGTATTCCAATGCAATCGAAATGATTCAAAACAAATGAGGATGTAAAGTTGATTAACTCAACACTCTAGCAAGTGGGGTGGCAGGTAGCCAGAGGTTAGAGCATTTGGCCAGTAACCACTGGTTCGAATACCTGTGTCGACAAGGTGAAACACGTGTCAATGTGCCCTTGATCAAGGCACTTGTAGGGACATTTTTTATTTATTTATTATCCAGCACCACCCCAACATCAACACCTGTGAATGTTTCTAGAGGAAGAAAAGTGTTTCCAATGACATCATCGGTGTGCATCGTGTGATTTTAGCCAATTATGGGAAGGCATTGTTTACTAATTGGTGGATGATGTTAGAAAACATTTATCTTCCTTTATGTTCTTCACTACAAAACATGTTCATGTTAATGCTGGAGATGATGAATATGAATAATTATGCTCGTCGAACATCTCGTTCCAAAATCATGGGCATTAATATGGAGTTGGTCCCCCCCTTTTGCTGCTATAACAGCCTCCACTCTTCTGGGAAGGCTTTCCACTAGATGTTGGAACATTGCAGCGGGGATTAGGCCTGGCTCGCAGTCGGCGTTCCAAATTATCCCAAAAGAGTTCGAATAGGGTTGAGGTCAGGTCTCTGTGCAGGCCAGTCAAGTTCTTCCACACCAAACTCGACAAACCATTTCTGTATGGACCTCGCTTTGTGCACTGGGGCATTGTCATGCTGAAACGGGAAAGGGCCATCCCCAAACTGTTGCCACAAAGTTGGAAGCACAGAATCATCTAGAATGTCATTGTATGCTGTAGCGTTAAGATTTCCCTTCATTGGAACTAAGGGGCCCGAACCATGAAAAACAGCCCCAGACCATTTCCTCCTCCACCAAAATGTACAGTTGGCTCTATGCATTGGGGCAGGTAGAGTTTTCCAGGCATCCGCCAAACCCAGTGAGGCCATTCTACTGCCAATGTTTGTCTATGGAGATTGCACGGCTGTGTGCTCGACTTTATACACCTGTCAGCAACGCGTGTGGCTGAAATATGTGACAATAAACATCAACAACGAAAAATCCACTTCAGCAACAGTTAGACTAACAGTACCAGCCTAAACACATGAATCACTTACTGGGGTCGAGCTTGAGGTCCTGTCTGGCTGGATACAACTGTTGATCTGACACACACACACACAGACACAGACACAGACACAGAGAGAGAGAGAGTTTAGTTTCAGGCCTATAGCAGTAGTTCCTCACAACGGAGTAGACTTCAGCTGTTGTCTCACTGCCTCCAACAGTTCCAGGATCTCTAGACGCTCGGGTCTGTGGCTGTTTTTCATGGTTCCCTTGACGACCCACACTGAACCCTTGTTTTATCTGATGTGACATTTTAGATTATGGCATTCATCAAACTAGCTCTCATTTATAATCCATTGATCAAGTTGATCAGTACTGTACAGCCGATAGACGTTCTATCATGACCGGTTGATCAATTATAGGATAATTACTAGTGACATATCAATACTTACATGACTTGTGAAAAAGTCTCTTGATTTCTCCTATTGTAACGTGGGGCTCCACCTGGAAATAGAGACCAAATACGTCAATACGCAAGAATATCGACTAGAGAAATTCAAGCTCAATCAGAATCATTTGACTTTGGAGTATCCATATTGTGATTGGGTTGGATGTACAATGCCTGTACCTTATCTAGAAAACACAGCTGTTGCCTGGTCCTGCCATCCAGAACCTCCACCTGTAGGAGAGAACACCTGGTTAGTTTCTGTGTTGTCCACGTTCTACATTTCAGTGTGATTTCTGTCAGATAGAGAGAGACACTACACTAGTGGTACATCAGTGTGATCATTTGTTGATAGCATTATGCCCTGTCGGCTGACTCATCATCACGACACATTCCCAGTCTCACTCTCAAGAAGAAGAACGTTCATCCCAGAATTCTCGGCGGCTTTTCTAAGCAATACACAACGTATACCAGGCTTTTGTCCACTCTTAGTGTTAAATCATACCTTCATCATTGTCATGGACAGCCACGGAGGTTATCAACCTTACTATGCCCTCTAGCTGTCTTCCGACAAGATATGGATCGTCTCAGCCGATAGCCTCGAGTCTTAGCCTGTCTTAACCTACAGTACATTGTCACATGACCACAAGAAATAAAAGCGGAGTGCAAAAAAAAATAAAAAAAAATAAAAAAGTTTATACTTCCTTTTAAGAAGGGTGACTTTTTTTTGCGAACAGCTTCAAGTCATAAAGGACGCGTCGGTCTAGGGGAGGTTGCAGTGAAGGCCGATCATTTTTCACCCCTCATCTTAATTAGCCTTTTATTCAGGTGTTGATTTACATCACAGAAGGAGCTGTCTTCGGCGGCTGCAATCTGCCCTGAGACGCACTCGGTGGTCCGTTCGTAGTGTGGAGCTCAGCCGAGCTGGCGTATCTAAATGTTTCTAACTCTATAGTGTAAAATA